>NC_056741.1:898124890-898237390 GCF_019279795.1 Protopterus annectens | reverse complement strand
TTGTTGTCACATGTAGTATGCAATCAGTACTTGCCAGAAATTCCTGCAGCTCCTTCAGTGTTGCTGTAGGTCTCTTGGCATCAGTTTTGAAGGGATCTACCTCAGGTGTTCCCCGCATCTGGACCAAGCCCTGGGAGACCTCTACATGGAGCTTCCACTCTTGAGGGGTTGTCCAGGATCTGCTTAGTCTGTCTGCCACTGTGTTTTGGTCTGATGGAATGTATGAGAATGGAAGAGTCAGGGAATGTAGTCAGCTTTCAGCCCATCACTGCCAACCAGCAAAGATGGTATGACCTTGTACTCCTTTGCTTGTTTAGAAACAACATCAATGTAGTGTTGTCTGTGACCACTAGAAGAGGACCAGGAGTCCATAAATGGTGAAGAACGTTTAAGGCATGAAGAACTGCCAACATCTCTTTTACATTTATGTGATCTGGTGATTCCTCAGGACCCCACAAGCATTGCACTTGAATTCCCATTGACACTGCTTCTATGCAAAATCTGAAGAGCTCATCTGGAAAGATTGGACTGGGGTCTGAAGAGATAAGGGGAGTCCTGTATTTAGAGAAAATGTATACCTCCAACACTGCAGTTCTTGTTTCACAAGTCCCAGTACCGGTACCTGGAAATTCAAGGGATGAATGTACTGGGTCCAGCAATTCTTCGAGTAACAATGAATTTTGTTATTGTTTTTGAATTTGCAGTCTGGCTAGTGGTACCATAAAGATCACTGATGCAATCTGGCCTAGAATGTTGAGAAATTTTCTTGCTGAGGCTATTTCTAGAAGGGAGAATATATATATATATATATATATATATATATATATATATATATATATATATATATATATATATATACACACACATACATACATACATATATGTATATATATATATATATATATATATATATATCTATCTTTGGTTTACTATCAATATGTCGAACGTGCATTCAACACATCAAAACTAAACCACGAAACTCAAATGAATGAAGAAATCACAATGTCGAATACGCTGATTGAAGTCAGCAGATTTTACATTGTTTCGAAACACATAACGTGATGTCCGTATAGGAGCTCACGTAAAGTTAACTCCTATACCCAACATCAAGTTTTTGCAGGGGGGAGCCCCCCCCCCAAGGAGGTCTGCACCCCTGCCTACTAACTATACAGTCAAACTCTAAGAATGCACTACAGTATGGAAAGGGATGAATTTACCAAACTACATTATACCGTGATCTTTGTACAGCTCTTCGAATGTATATTAGCGAATACACAGTGCATTCACTAATATAAACTTTTGACAACTAAGATGTTCAGCAACATGAAAATTAGAACATCTGTGAATCGAATTTTCATCTGCGGGCATCTCAATGTCGAGATTTTAATAGGAAACCTATATCTTTATAAGGGTTCAGGGGCCTAGGCAGCAAGACATTTCCCTGCAGGACATTTGACTGGGGACACATGGCTGAAGTGACATTCAGCTGCAGAGAAATATGTCTGTCTGCAAATTCCCTGTGGGCAAAGAGAAGCACACACTGCCATGCTCACAGCTTTAATAACCAAATGTATGGTGGCAGGAGAAGTAATGAGTGTTGTGCTCAGTGTACAGTACATACTTATGTAACTACAACATGTAGTTGCTCCCAAGTAAAAACATTACTAAATCAACAATCATTTGAAGAAAAGTGAACACTTGTTTGATCTTAAGCTCAGGTTCACCTTCTGAATAATCAGACTGAATGAAGTCAGTGTCAATTAGGAAATCACCAGTGTCCTCATCAGATTCCTCTTCATCCTATGAAACAACAGAAACTCTCTAGCTAAACTAGCACTAGAACCATAGATGGGAACACAACCACCAGAATTAGCTGAATGTAGGGCAACCTAGCTATGGAAACCACATCAGTCTCATAAAAAGCTATAATCTGATTATAAGCTGTTTGATGAAGCTTCTGTTTCTTTTTCTTGCAAACTTTAGTAATGGATACAATATCTGGGGACAGAGTATTATGTCTGTCAAGGAGTCTTTTAACCTGGACTGCTCCTGCACCTAAAGAGTTAGGTTCTCTCATACCAGTGCTAACAGCCCTGGAAGATGTGTCTAAACCCTATTCCATGTTGGCCGGCAAAACTACACTAGAGGTAAATGGGGCAAAAGGTAAATGGTCTTTGGGCCAAGCAGTGGCCACAGCAGCATCACTAACCATAGGCTGAGTCATATTTTTTTTTCTTTTTAGGTGCAACCGAATTTGATGGGGGCTGCACCAGAGTTAGGATACATCAAGTCTGGGCAGAGAACACCAGCCAGAATAATAAACTGACAGTACTGGATTAAGTATCATAATAATCACTTAAATTTTCTAGTAATAAATATGCCCCCACACAACTAAACCATGTCAGGTTGTGCTATCATCACAAAATAAACAGTGTGAAATGTGTTCAGAATTCTTTTACAACTGACAAAAGTTAAAGAATTTCTAGTGCAAAAGCCCAAACAGGAAAGCCAGTGTTAAAAAAATTAGCTCCAGACACTTTAACTGTGTTAAACTGCCATAAAATAGCATTTAAAAACAATTTAAATTATAGTTTTTGTCACAGAGAATAAAATGTCTACAGTACATACAAATAATGTCATTTGAAGTACAATCACAATCCGATGTTAAAAATGCACAGAGCAGAGTCATACGTATAGTAAGTAATGCATAAATGTTGAAAAAATCCAAGTCCAGCAATATTTTCCTATCAAAAGATGAAAACAATGCAGAATAACAGTAAAAACAGACATGACTACTTTGTAGTTCTGACTGTAGAAGACTGCGCCTAGTGTCTAATAGCAAACATGCACTGCACATCTCAGAGAAATACTGAACGTTTCCTCAGAAACAGTAAAAACAAGTATTTTCCAAAGATAAAAGCCAACTAAACACTGCTACATTCAGAAATTCTCAAAGGAAGTACTGTAAACACTGACAGGAGTAAAATATTGAAGTAAATATTTTAAAATAAAACTAAAAATAGAAACAGAATAATCAATCTAATAATATAATCTGAGGAAGGGGAACCCTAAATTGGGCCTATCTAAGCAGTAACCTGGCAAAATCATCACTGGATCCTGTGAGCATCAGAGGACTTTGTTCTTTGGATGGCAAAGAAAGACTGAACACTCACTGTATGTGACTTCTCTCTCATGATCTGCTCAGCCAATCAGCTGTAACAGGATATGCTGAGCCAATCAGCTGTCACAGGAAGAGAGATCTTTTGAAAGCTGTGCTGGGTTATCTTGGCAGGTAACCCAAAATGCTATTGAGACAGTGGGAGTGATGAACACTTATAAACTCTTTGGACCATACCATGAAAAATAAGTTGTGCGAGGCAGAAGGACTTTCTAACAATCACAATGATAGAGAGTTTGTTATGAACATAATATCCTTTACTTCATAAAGGTGACTTCTCAGCTGATGTCTCTAACTTTCTGCCTATTGCAGTATTATCACATCTCTCAAAAATTCTTGAATGTTTTCAAAAGCAGCTCTTCCAATATCTTCTAAAAGAATTACAAGCATCGCTCTTGACATCCACCCAGCATGGCTTCTTTCCAACACACATTACAGCTACTGCCCTCCTACATGATAAACAAATTAAGGGACTCTAGCAAACTTTTTTCTCAATATTACTTGACCTGTCAAAAACCTTCAGTAGAGCTTATCACCCTTCTCACCCTAAACTCCTGTATAAACTGTCTCAACTTAGATTACCTCCTTCTTCATTTCTGTGGTTCAATAGCTGTATAATTGGCAGACTACAGTCTATAAAATGCCAGAATTTCCATACCTGCAAGTCTCCACTGGTTTACTCCAAGGTACCATTCCTGTCTCCCTCCTCTTTAATATCTCCATCAATTATGGCTATACCTCCTTGGCTCCAGCCTCTCAAATACAATATACTAATGATTCAACACTTATGTACACTTAACTTGCCTCAGCTCCTCCATATCACATAAGAAGGTTTTTTTCTCAGCTGAGAAATGGCTCCATAATGGCTGGCTGCTAGTCAACCCTAACAATAAAACAAAGTTACTGCTATTTTTCTCCAAATCACACATGCCTGATAAATTTCAAAAATCTTTTCATTAAACAAAACTGAAATTGAAGTTGTCTTCTATACCAGCCTTCTTGGAGTGATTCTAGATGATAACATTAAATTTGACCTGCATGTTCAAAATAACATAAAAGATACTCACAAAAAGTAGGAATGCTCTACATAAAAACTTCCTTAGTAACACCACCAAAACCACTCTTGCAATTACCTGCCTTCTCCCATCTCATTTATACAATTCACCAATCCTAACCAATCTTTAGGCTACAGTTAAAAATAAGATGGAGGCATGCAATAATAAGGCTGCAAAATGTACCACCAACAAACAATACTGCAGGCAACACTGTGCTGCCATTAAGGCTTTAAATTGGGTTGAACTGCCTCACCACCTTGATTACATACAATTTATCTCCAATTGTATTATTCACAAAGCTGATGACTGGCTTATTTTTAGTCCTAATCTCCATTCCTATCACCCTAATAGACTACTTTGGTCTAAGGAACAAAATCTTATCAACATATATAAAACCTGCAAATCCTCTTGCCAAAGTCTCTACTTGTACTCTGTCATTAAAAATTTGGATTTGTATCCCTCTGCAAATTATATCAACCTCTAACCTCTCCAACTTCAAACAACTACTAAAAGCTTACCTAAATAAAAGTTAGCTCTGCTCCTGCTCTACCCCAGACTGAACTAATCCTTTCCTCCTACCACCTCCAGCATACTTTGACTATGTTCAGAGAGAAGGAATTACTAAAATCTATTTGTTAGACAAAGGACAGTCATTTTTGTCTAGGCTATATTACCTAGTGATCTCTGTTACAGACAGTGTACTCAGTGTGTTTAATGTCATCTTTATGAACTGCAACTTGTGAACTCTTTATTAACAATGTTCTTTTTCAGCTTGTTATATCTGCCCATATATTTGCACTTTGTATTTACAGATTCACACTATATGAATTGAAACTGAATTTTTACTTAGTTAATATGTCATTCTTCTTTGTAATAACTTTATTTATTCTATGTCAATGTGGAAATTTTCTTTGTGGGCCTCTGTTGAAAATGGGATATTATCCCAGCTGGACTTTCCCGGTAAAGAAATGTCAAATAAATAAATAGACAAACTGATGTTGAGGGAAAGCCATGGTTAATACAGCACGCATCTGTTAGGTACAGCGCTTGCTGAGCAATCTGAGTTTTAGAATTGGGTTTGATAACTGCCCCTAGATAAAAACTTCTTCTGCTTTCGGCTGCTCCCATAAGGGGTCGCCACAGCAGATCAACTGTTTCCATTTCTTCCTGTTCTCTGCATCTTGCTCTGTCACACCAACCACCTGAATGTCCTCTCTCACCACATCCATAAACCTTATCTTAGGCCTTCCTCTTTTCCTGTTACCTGGCAGCTTCATCCTTAGCATCTTTTTCCCCAATATACTCTGCATCCCTCCTCAGCACATATCCAAACCAACGTAATCTTGCCTCTCTGGCTTTGTCTCCAAACCTTCCAACCTGGGCTGACCCTCTAATATACTTATTCCTAATCCTGTTCATCCTAGTCACACCCAGTTCAAATCTTAACATCTTCAACTCTGCCATATCAAGCTCTGACTCTTGCCTTTTTGTCAATGCCACTGTCTCCAACCCATATAACATAGCTGGTCTCACTACCCTCTTGTAGACCTTCTCTTTCACTCTTACTGGTACTCGTCTGTCACAAATCACTCCTGACACTCTTCTCCACCCACTGTTGATCCCAAGTATTTAAACTCATCCACCATCACCACCTCTACTCCCTGCATCCTCACCATTCCTCTATCCTCCCTCTCATTCACACACATATATTCTGTCTTAGTCCTGCTGACCTTCATTCCTCTTCTCTCTAGAGCATATCTCCACCTCTCCAGGGTCGTCTCCACCTGTTCCCTACTCTCACTACAGATCACAATGTCATCTGCAAACATCATAGTTCACGGGGACTCCTGTCTGATCTTGTCTGTCAACCTGTCCATCACCATTGCAAATAAGAAAGGGCTCAGAGCTGATCCTTGATGTAATCCCACCACCACCTTAAACGCATTCGTCACTCCCACTGCAGACCTCATCGCTGTCACACTACCCTCATACATATCCTGCACCACTCTTACATACTTTTCTGACACTCCCGACTTCCTCATATAATACCACAACTCCTCTTTAGGCACCCTGTCATATGCTTTCTCTAAATCCACAAAGACACAATGCAACTCCTTCTGACTTTCTCTGTACTTCCCCGTCAATGCACTCAGAGCAAACATCACATCTGTAGTGCTCTTTCCTGGCATGAAACCATACTGCTGATCATTAATCATCACCTCCCTTCTTAACCTAGCTTCCACTACTCTTTCCCATAACTTCATGCTGCAATTTCATCCCTCTGTAGTTACTACAGCTCTGCACATCACCCTTATTCTTAAAAATCGGTACCAAAACACTTTTTCTCTATTCCTCAGGCATCTTCTCACTTTCCAATATTTCATTAAACAATCTAGTTAAAAACTCCACTGCCATTTCATCTAAACACCTCCATGCTTCCACAGGTATGTCATCCGGACCAACAGCCTTTCCATTCTTCATCCTCTTCATAGCTATCCTTACTTCCTCCTTGCTAATCCACTGCACTTCATGATTCACTATCCGCACATCATCCAACCTTCTCTCCCTCTCATTCTCTTCATTCATCAGCCCTTCAAAGTACTCTTTCCATCTGCTCAACACACTCTCCTCGCTTGTATGTTTCCCTCATTATCCTTTATCACCCTTACCAGCTGCACATCTTTACTAGCTCGGTCCCTCTGTCTAGCCAGTCAGTACAGGTCCTTTTCTCCCTCCTTAGTGTCCAGCCTTTTATACAACTCTTCATACACCTTATCCTTAGCCTTCGCCACCTTTCTCTTTTCCCCTAGATAAAAACACTAGTACTATAGTCAAACTATATCTGAAAACATCTCAATAAGCAAAAGCCATATTTATCTACTTCTAATTTTCTCATAGAATATCTCCAATTTACAACCTAGCCACACCCTATCCCATGTTGGTTGTTGTCAACCATTCCCTAACATCCTCCTTCATTCCTGCACTATGAAAAAAAAAAGACTTTAATCATCCCTGTTCATAAAGATGGCTTTCCTGGTCTTGTGAATCTTTCTACTCCATTGCTTTCTTATCCTCCATATCAAATTATAGCAAAATACATTTACTGGCAGCTAACACAGCACCTACTTATGCACAAAGTTCTCTCTACATGCAAATATGGTTTTAGACATTGCACTAAAACTGCCTTCCTTAAATTTTGTGAAAGGAAATAAATTGATCTCAGTCATAAATACTGTGCTGGCATTCTATTCTCCAGTTTAACTAATGCATCAGATACCATGAGTTATCACCTTTGTGACAATAGGAGGTACTGCCAGCCACATCAGGAGAAGTAGGGCAGTGGATGTATGACTTCTTCCAGCACAGGTAGCTGGAATTTTGTAAATAATTATATGTCATTTGTTTATCAAACTAATTTGTACAGATGCTTGTGCTGAAAATGTATTTGTGAGGTTTGCCTGTGTTAAAATGCATCGACAGTGCAATCTGCTGGAATGAAAAGAAATGTACATGCATTACTGTAACTGAATTAAATGTATATGTTTTAATAGAGGATACTGGAACAGCAGAAGTTAACCAGCTAGCTTACGTAAAAATAAAGGAAATGTTAAATGAGCTTTTAAGCCATTAAAATTTCACCCCACAGTACTGAATAGGACTGAAGACAGTGGAATAAACAAAACAGACCAAGTAAAGCAGAATCCACGGCACACAGGATCCGAACAAAGTGCTCCAGTCACCAAGTATAAAATAAATTCCTTTTAATTTTGTACAGCAAATTCTCTCAATATGTAGTTAAATACAACAAACACACAAATAAGCCAAGCGCTTTCACCTAGTGAATTACCAGGCTATTTTTTTTTTTTGCCTTGAAAAAGCCTGGTAATTCACTAGGTGAAAGCGCTTGAAAGGGCTCTTAAGCTCAGTTGGGCCTGGTCAATAAATGTACAATAATAATAAATAAAATAAATAAATAAATAATTTAATGGAGGTGGACAGATATATTAAGATTAATGAAAGAAATAGACTACAATAGGTCAATAAAACCTAAAAAAGTTAGAGGTGTGATAAAACAAATGAACACAGCAATTAGGACTGTTTATGGAGATTCATGTGATATAACAGAAGCAAATAGGATAGATCAGCTAAGTTAACAACATATAAAGTCTTACCACAAAAACACAGGGCAGTAAGGGAAAGGAAGGGGAGAAATCGAATGCCATCATGGCAGTATCGAATAAAGAAAATTATAAAGCAATTAAGACAAGAAGTGTCACTGTTAGAAGAGGGAATAGATCAACAAAAATACTCAGAAAGACAGGCATGATAAAAGCAACATGCAGCATTATAACAGATCAATCGGGCACTATTGCAAATAATAAACTAAAAATATCAGCACAGGCAGAAAAACTTCCAAGATATGTAGAGAAATATAAGGAAAAATACAAAATAAGCAATTTATTGATGACCCAAAAAAGTTTTATAGAAGTTTGGGAAACAAGGCAAAAGGAATTGAAATACCACCAAAAAAGAAGAACTAGATGCCTTTTGGAGAAATATCTATGAAGAATTTGACAGTATCCCACACTCATGGATAAAAGAGTGCTTAAAAATGTATAAGATACACCCTACACTGATCAATTACATTACAGTGACCATGAAACAGTGGCAAACCACTTTACAGTTAAGCCATAATAAAGGCCATATTATTATTCCAATGATAAAAATTCAAAGGGAGATATTCCAGGGTAACTCTCTGTCACCGCTGCTCTTTTGTCTTGCCTGTAGCCCATTAAGCTGTCTGCTTAACAGATTAGCTCATGGCTACAATCTGGGTCCTAGAAAACAACAAAGTATAAAGACTTCTCATCTTCTTTTTGTAGATGATTTAAAACTGTACAGTTGATCAGATGAAGAAATGAAGGCATAACTGCAAGTGACCAAAACTTTTTCAGATGATATAAGAATGTGATTTAGTCTTGATAGATGTGCAAAAGCAACCTTTAAAACAGGAAAGCCACAGCACCAATAAAACATCAGTTTGGGACACAAATGTGATATAAAAGAACTTGAGCAAGAGGGAGTATATAAATACTTTGGAATTGTTGAAGGATCAACAATAACACAAGAACAAATGCAAGTATGGAATATTTTAGAAGGCTTAAATTAAAACTGAAAACAGTGCTGACATCTGGGAACAAAGTCCAAGCTATAAACCAATTTGCTTTTACTGTCCTAACTTACAGTTTTAGAGTGATTGACTGGTTTCCAAAAGGTGTTGGATAGGCTGAATCAGAAAAACATAAGGGTGCTTCATGCTCATCAAATGATTTATAAAAATTAGTGCATACCAAGATTATATATTCCTCGTTCTGAAGGAGGTATGGTCCTCCTTGAAACTGATTACATGTACAGATCTGCAATCATAGGCCTGGCATGCATATCTTCTTACTTCACAAGACCCAAATGTAGAGAAAGTTTTGAAACATGAGGAGAATAAATCTAAGATGGCTTCTCTGCTTAGTTCAGCAGAGGCATATCGGTGTCAAGCAGGAACAGAAATCAATCCAGAAGTTGATAAAAATCAGACAGCAACTGAATGTGCCAAAAAACAAAACAAAGAATATAAGGTGAAGGATCAGATAAGAAGGTAAGAAATGTGGAAAATGCATAAATATAGTTGCCAGTATAGAAAACTCTTGTAACAACCTCATGTTGATCAGAATCAAATGCAAGAATTGTTAAGGAGAGGTGAATTTAAACCAAAAGATGAAAGGTTAATATTGGCAGCCCAAGACAGTGGACTACATACATGTTGGTTTACAAAGTCCATTGAACACTTGGGAGAAACAGACACGTGTAGATTTTATAAAACAGAATTGGAAACAGTCGTACATCTTTTTGCTGGTTGTGACATACTAATATCAGAAGGACTGTATACCGAAAGGCATAATAATTGGAAAGACTGTTGCACTGGGGGTTGTGCAAACATTATGGTATTGAAGTGGCTGAAAAATACTGGAAACATGAGCCAAAAAGCATTATAGAAAATGATGACATTTATATCACATGGGATCACCCTTTACCAACAGTTCAAAAAACAGATGTGAGAAAACCAGATATAATAGTCCATGAAAATAAGACAAAAGTAACATTGATCATTGAAATTGCTACACACAGTGACTATAGTGTCTTATGTATAGAGAGACACAAAGTTATAAAATACCAGGATTTGCAGGCAGAAAAGAGGGCAATGTGGAAGAAGGATACCCAGACAGTTCCATTTCACTTAGATATGTTACTGATACATGTAAGTCCATACGTATTGCAGGAGGAGTCATTACTGGGCACATTGTGGGTGCTGCAAAGAGCACTTCTAGCTAACATCAAAGAATGAAACAATACTAATTTCATGAACTTTAATCATACTTTGACTTAGGAATGAGGTATATTCCTGTCATGGTAAAAGAAACCCAAAAGACTTAGATAAATTAAAAAACAGAAAGTCTGCTCCATAAAACAGGTAAAAGACATCTTTCTCACCAACAAGTCATATTTATGTTTTAGGAAAATCTGAATGTCCTGAGCAGATGTTTAGGGTGATATTAGTTTTGCGGACATGTAGGAGGTTACAAAGAATTAGATCTTTCAAGGATCTGTAGGCAAGGCAGAGATCTCCTCTCAATAGCTAGTAGGAAATAGAAAAGAATGTGATTCCTTTAAGGCAGTCAGGGTAACTCAAGGAGAACATGCCCTTAATTTTTTGGCAAGGGAAACCTGCAGTCTTTCAAGCTGGGTTGCGTGCCAACCCAAGTGCATATCAAAGGAGGGATTATATTCTATTATTGATCTGATAAAGCAGAAATAGAGGAGGACAATGACTTCCTTAGATCTAGAAGATATATATGATCCTGGGAAATAATCTGGCTATATAAAAGTATTTTGTAGCAGCTGTGGTTACGTGGTGTCAATTAAGGCACCCAAGTCCCTAAAGAGAAGTCTTTTTTAGGGGGAGGGGGTCTTCTATGTGATGGAAGGAGGAGTGTTCAGGTTTGCCAAAGGATGCAATTGTGCATTGTTTGACATTTAATTAAGACTATTGTCCAAGCACCACTTTTTAGCATGAGTTTGGCCCTCCTAGAGAAAATGTAGGTCATGTGGAATATTAATAACAGCTCTGAGTTTGCATTCATTGGCAAACTTTGTCAGCCACAGACATTTGGCATCTGCTTTAACAACAGAGAAGTAGATGACAAAGAGGAGTTGCCCCAGGACTGATCCCTGGGGGACACCATTCGTAATAACTCTGTTAACTGAGATTGAGCCAACAACAATAGCAGGCTGGGTTCTGGTGGAGAGACAGCTTGCTATCTAGTGGATAATATGGGGGATTACATCTAATTGGATTAGCTTATCAATGATGATGGCGAGTAGAATGATATCAAAGGCTTTGGCCAAGTCCAAGTTTGCCATATGAGCCAATTTATGTGAGTCTAATTCCTTTGTAAATTCTAAAAAAAGTTCATCAGGTACAACAGGCAGGATCTGCCTTTTACAAGCCTAAAATGGTTTGGTTCCAGGTTTTGAAGACTGCCTATGTCCTTGTTTATGATGTCCATAATGATGTGCTCTGTTGCCTTACAGATAAGGCTAATGAGACTAATTGTCTGGGTCAGTTGTAAATCTCCATTTGTGGAATGGAGTGGGATAACTACAGCAATTCTCCATATTCCTGACATGAGCCAGGGGAGAGGCTGAAATGGAACAGCTAAAATAAGGAGCCAACAAGGTAGTGCTTCACACTGGCAAGACATCAACCTGGCACATTGTCAAGCTGTCATATGCTGAACCTAGATGAACCTAGATACTTTCCTTTTTTGTTATTCCATATATTATTTTCTTTCAATGGACGATTTTAAGATTTTTAATTATAGTGCATTGTCCATTAGCACTGCATATTTCAAGCTATTTTAAAAAGGTTTTAACTTCTTATCTACATGGAGATTAGACCTTAGTGATACACTGGAAGATGTAAAGATTTTTTTAGAAAAAACAAACTTCAGAGTGTTGCTTAAAGATTTGATGGTACAGGAAGAGACAAATCTATTTAAAAAGATAAGTATTCTAAATACCCCAATACAACCTATTTTGCAGAATTTTGATGCATTGGTTGAAAGGGATATTAAGTATTATGCAAAACATAAACAACAAAGATACTTCAACCTAGACCAGGAGAAAAATAAATTACTTAAGGAGCGATCGGTGAACAAGACTAAAAGAATTATGAAATCAGACAAAGGAAGGGGAATAGACTGTGATAGATGATGCTAATTATTCTTGGAAAATGCTAGAAATACTCCACAGTAGTGGAAAGTACTCTTATATATTTAGATGTGAGATAAATATTGCTTATAAGAAAATAGATCTTATCCTCTATGATCATTTAATGCAAGGTTTAATCACAAGGAGCTGTATGAGTTTCCGAATGTTGAGGCACCCACAGTTCTAAGTGTTTTGGAATTCCAAAAGTTCACAAAGTTGTAGTTGATCTCTAATGCACCCAAATGTGGCTGGAAGTTCATCAAAAACTTATCCTTCAGCCTTGTTTTATAGGTAGAAAATTGAAACATTTTTGAACAACCATTATTATTTACTAAAGGACTCCTGGGAATTTTTGAGGTTGGTTGCTACTCATTTATACAGAGAAGATTTATTTTTTGTTACTACTGATATAGTTGACCTCTTTTCATCCATTCCACACAGAAAAGTTTTAAAATGGTTTGAAGATGCTGTTATAAAATATCGGTCTTTAAACATCATTATAGAAAACTTAGACTGAAATTCATGGAACTTGCCCATATGAGCAACTATTATTTTTGAATGTGAGCTTTTTAAACAAATAAATGGAGTGGCAATGGGAGTAGCTTGTATTACCATTTATGTCAATTTTTTTCTTATGGACCTGAGAACAACTATTTGTGTTCAAATCCCTGTATTGTAAGTGTTGGAATTTATGCACATTTTCCCTTGATGACATCTGTATTCTTTGACAGATACTCGGGAAAGGTTAATCGAGTAATTGGAATACCTTGGAAGGGCTGTCCCTTTTTTAAAGTTTACCCCTACTATTGGGGGCAACGATATTTGTTATTTGGATGTCAAGATAAAGAAGATGTAAGAAGTAGTTTACATCACTATATAAAAAAAGATACCTTTCTAAATTCCTACTTATATTATACAAGTGTACACCCTGTATATCAAAAAAGGAATTTAGTCAAAAGCCAAGTTGTTAGAATGGATTGCATGACCTCAAAGTAGAATGATTTTATAGCAGAGTATGAAAAGTTAAGAGAGATGTTCCATGAAAGGGGTTATCCACTAGACATTATTTAGCCTATTATAAATGAGGTAGTGGCAGGATGTGGCACTAGAAATGTATCTTTGTTAGGGGTATGTTTGGATGCAGCCCATGGATATAATAATAGTAAAAGTAATAGTAAAGAAAAATATTGTATGTAATTTTAAAAGGGCCTTCATTTTGAGACACAGTCAGGATGCTAAGTTTCTCAGAGATATAGTCCTGAAATATTCGGAAATGTTTGCTCATTTACCAGAGTCATTCCTATGAAGGTCCATTGTTTATATACAAAAGGTGTTTACAACATAAAAAAAATTTAGACAGAAACAAAAATGTGTGAAATACTTCAAACCGGACTCCTAAGGCGATTTACAGTTGTGGAGTACATAAACAATGCATTTTTATTGAAAAAAACAGAAAAAAAATAGCAAGTTGCAACAGAACTTCAATAAGTAAAATATTCTACTACTGTATGAGTAAGAGGGATACTTATATAGCACACTGTAAAGTGCAACTCTCATTTTATATAGGCAAAAAAGAAAGGACTCAAAAAATGTATTTATGAGCATGTGTATGATATCATCAGACTGGTAGAAATGAATGCCCACTTTGAACATACAAAGTTGTGTAAGAATAGCTCCTTTCAGTTTTTCATTCCTGAAGATATTGACAATAACTTAAGGGGTGGGCCATGGGAGACAAAAAAAATGAATATTGACAACTATTCTGGCAGTTATACCAGGATGCAGGAAACCACCCTGGGTTAAAGGACAACATCTTGACTGCAAGTGTTTTAAAACTAAGGGCAGCAAGATTATAACATTTAGAGTATACTTACATGGATGTATGATGGTATGTTGATTGCAGAATGTTTAACAAAGGATTTTACACTATAAAACTTTATAGCACTCTACGCAACATTTTTATATTGTTTTGATTTTAAGGAGACATGATCTGTATACAACCACTGTCTTTATATGTTTTTAAATGAGGGTAATTTTAAAAAAACAACTAGATAGGATGGTATCTTTTAATGGAATAAAATAAGATCACGTGACATGGGAACAGATAAATCAGGTGGTAGACTTTATCACTTTATTATTTCTGAGAATGTCCATGTGCAAAACAGATGAAAGTGCTTGACTAATAAAAGTGGTCGAACATTTGTACATGGTTTTTGGTGTACATTATTTTGCCTAGACTGCTGCTTGAAATTTCCCATTATGCAGATGTTGATGTTATTAATTTTTTCCTGGAGTGTGTTCTGCTCTAATTAGTTCTTGATATATTATGTTCATCCTGAACTACCGATTGATATTTGTAGAACTTTGATAAATTTAGGTAATTGTAGTTTGATATTCCTTATATTATTGAAAATTTGCTAGATGTTTTAATGTGTTCAATGTGTATGTATGCATGTATGTACATATGTTGGTGGCATTGTGTGTGTATGTATCTATATATGTTGGTGGCACTGTATATGTATGTATGTATGTATCTACATATGTTGGTGGCATTGTGTATGTATGTATGTATGTATCTATATATGTTGGTGGCACTGTGTATGTATGTATGTATGTATCTACATATGTTGGTGGCATTGTGTATGTATGTATCTATATATGTTGGTGGCACTGTGCGTGTGTGTATGTATGTATGTATGTACATGTGTTGGTGGCATTGTGTATGTATGTATGTATGTATCTATATATGTTGGTGGCACTGTGTATGTATGTATGTATTTACATATGTTGGTGGCATGTTTTCAGAGGCACTTATTTGCTGCTCATTATTCACTCATTAAACTGTGCATGTTTATCTGCATGCTGTTATTTAGTTATCTACACTCATTAAATCCTGCACTGTTTTTATTGATCCATATCACTAGGTGGTACTATGAATTACAACATACATGCATGCATACGTATGAGTATTTCAGACATGGGCAATAATGCCTTTCTAGCCTGTCAATTTATTAAAACATGCATTCCTGTAATAAGTGTTCAATTTTTTCTTAAAAATATCTAAAGCAGTGCTTACTATAATATAGTTTGGCAGACTATTCTGTGCATCAGCTACTCTCTCACAACACTAATTATTACACCTCTCATTCCTATTTAATCTCATTAACAGGTTGCATGACAATTCTCTGCTACTCTCTGATATTCCCAAACATTCCAGAGGTACTTGTCTCTAAGTGCCATATATACCTGAAAAAGATGTTCTCTTAAATACCTTTATGAAACACTGTACTAGTCCATATATTTTAAGCTTTTATAATAACTTAAATTTTCAAATCCATGGATGTCTTTGGGATATTTCTACTGCTTTCTAATTTACTCATGCTTCGTATAAGGTTCCTATATTATTATTATTATTCCATACTCTAATTTGGGTCTGATGTAACTCACAAACAAGGATTCCATCATTTCTGATTTCATAGAGTTTATAAATCTTTATATATAGTGTATAATTTTATAACTATCATAGATTAATTGGTTGATATGATCAGAAAAAGTCAAAGCTGGATTTACCCATTTAGCTAGGTCCTGAAACAAATCTACGGTTTCAATCACTGTGTGCTGAATTACATATTCACCCTTCAGTCTATGTCTCTAAAATCTCATATGCTTAGTTTTTGATGTATTTATCAGTATATTATTCTTCTTTGTCCAAATGGTCAATTTAGACAAGTTCTTTTGAACATATGCCCTATCTGTAACATATGTAATAATTTTACCTGTGTTCAAGTAATCTGCATGCAGACTACAGAGCATCTCAGATGAAAAAAAAAAAATAGATCTGAAAGATACAACCCAAACAAGTATTGGCCTAAGACAGAGCATTGTTGGACACCCAGAATGTAACCTAGAATTTCACCTGTCCAGTTGTTGTATACCTGCCATGTCCTATTTGTAAGCCATTCAAATATCCATGTAATCAAGATTGCATTAATACCTAGTTGTTATAATATTTTGATTAGAGTTTTGTATATGATACTATCAAAGACTGAGGATAAGTCTACATAAATCATTTATAACTATTATATTATTATAGAACATCATGCTACAGGTAATTATGGATCTAGTTAACATATGCATGCTGATATATTATTTCAAGTCCCCACCTTTCCACTTCTGACAATAACTTATCCAAAATAACCTTCTCTGTATGGGTCTGTATGATTCTAGATTTGTCCTATTCCCCTTTCCCTTAAAGAAAGAAAATTGCCATTGGCATAATGGTTAAGCTATTTACCTCACTGGGTTTGATTCTCACCATGGACAGAAATTAGGCAGGCTTAAAAATTGACTCAGCAATGAGCAAAAAGGGACACATCTTGATATTCTGCATTAAGTGAATCCAGTGTTATATAATGTTGCATTGTGATGTTCCATATTATGTGCAATATTTTGTAATATTTTGTGAAATTTTGTATAATGAAATTTAAGAATGTATTACATTTGTTTTATTCAGCAGATGTGGCAGATTTGTGATATATATATGAATCTGAAGTATCCATTCACTTATTCATTCAGTGTTATTTAATATGTTTTTGGACTTCGGGCCATGATTTTTGGAATTGTAAAATTTTGTAATATGAAGAAAATTTTACATCTTGAAGTTACTTGTGGTAACACATGCGAATTTGGAATATTTATTTATTCACTTATTTATTGTTGTGTATTATGTTCTTGAACTTCAGATAATGAAGTGTTGAGTTGGAAGTTTGAAGTTCAAATTACAAGCAGGCTTAACGAATGAATGAATTAATTAATTAAGTATTTATCAATGAATTGATGAGTTAATTGGCCATTGTATTTAAGGAGATGGGTTTGTTTGATGAATTGTTCCATTGAAGGCGAATTGGTGAGGTACCAGGACACGTTAATAAAGGAAAAAAAAATTATCATCTCTGAGGCTGGCGTTCCTTTTTGCTCATTGCTGGAATTTTTGGTTCGTTTTTCTGTCTTGCTGGTGTTTCATAATTAAAAATTGACTCACAAGGGCAGCTAGCCTAATACTTACTTATGAATCTATAAAAAGTTGACTTTTGTTTTGGTGGTTGAGATATGCTGTTGAAAGTTTGTGTTTTAACCAAGCTAGACACCCAGGTACTTGAAGTGAGTGGTTGTTTCTAAAGATACTTGATTGTTAAGATGAATTGCTCATTGAATGGGGACTGCAACAAGTTTTTGTTTGGTACTGAAGGGCAAAGATTTTAGCATCTTTGTACTGAATGTAAGTACATTTTTGAGTAGCAGGTTAGAGAGAATGGAAAGGTCATCAATAAGTTCTGTTTTCATGGCTTATGATCATATCATCCATGTATAGAATGATATTGATTCATAGGAGGTTCATGGGTAGGTGATTAATACATAGGGAGAAATGTAGAGGGGATAAGATGGATCCTTGAGGTATTCCTTTGATTAGAGGGTGAGGAAGAAGAAACAGCAGATCCAATTATTTGGATTTTAAAGTCTCTACTTTCCAGGAAATTTCTGAACTACAGAAGAAAGTTTATTCCAGATGAAAAAAGTGAGTTTAATAGAAGCTGATATTCTACCAAATTAAAGGTTTTTGTCAGGTCAAAGAAGATAATGCTACAAGTTCCTTATCTATGTTCATGAGAATATCATTAGTGGGGGCATAAAAGGCTGTCATGGTGCTATGGTCAGCCAGGAAGCCATGCTGATATGGGGTCTTCTTCTTCTTTCAGCTGCTCCTGTTAGGGGTCACCACAGCAGATCAACTGTTTCCATTTCTTCCTGTCCTCTGCATCTTGCTCTGTCACCCCATCCACCTGCATGTCCTCTCTCACCACATCCATAAACCTTATCTTAGGCCTCCCTCTTTTCCTGTTACCTGGCAGCTTCATTCTTAGCATCTTTTTCCCAATATACTCTGCATCCCTGCTCAGCACATGTCCAAACCAACGTAATCTTGCCTCTCTGGCTTTGTCTCCAAACCTTCCAACCTGGGCTGACCCTCTAATATACTTATTCCTAATCCTGCCCATCCTCATCACACCCAGTGCAAATCTTAACATCTTCAGCTCTGCCACGTCAAGCACTGCCACTGTCTCCAACCCATATAACATAGCTGGTCTCACTACCCTCTTGTAGACCTTCCCTTTCACTCTTACTGGTACTCGTCTATCACAAATCACTCCTGACACTCTTCTCCACCCACTCCATCCTGCCTGTACTCTCTTCTTCACCTCTCTTCCACACTCACCATTACTCTGAACTGTTGATCCCAAGTACTTAAACTCATCCACCTTCACCAACTCTACTCTCTGCATTCTCACCATTCCTCTATCCTCCATCTCAGTCACACACATATATTCTGTCTTAGTCCTGATGACCTTAATTCCTCTTCTCTCTAGAGCATATCTTCACCTCTCCAGGGTCTCCTCCACCTGTTCCCTACTCTCACTACAGATCACAATGTCATCTTCAAACATCATAGTCCACGGGGACTCCTGTCTGATCTTGTCTGTCAACCTGTCTATCACCATTGCAAATGAGAAAGGGCTCAGACGTGATCCTTGATGTAATCCCACCTCCACCTTAAACGCATCTGTCACTCCCACCGCAGACCTCACCACTGTCACACTACCCTTGTACATATCCTGTACTACTCTTACATACTTCTCTGACACTCCTGACTTCCTCATACAATACCACAACTCCTCTCTAGGCACCCTGTCATATGCTTTCTCTAAATCCACAAAGACACAATGCAACTCCTTCTGACCTTCTCTGTACTTCTCCATCAACACTCTCAGAGCAAACATTGCATCTGTAGTGCTTTTTCCTGGCATGAAACCATACTGCTGATCACTAATTATCACCTCCCTTCTTAACCTAGCTTCCACTACTCTTTCGCATAACTTCATGCTGTGACTGATCAATTTCATCCCTCTGTAGTTACTACAGCTCTGCACTTCACCCTTATTCTTAAAAATCGGTACCAAAACACTTTTTCTCCATTCCTCAGACATCCTTTCACTTTCCAAGATTTCATTAAACAATCTAGTTAAAAACTCCACTGCCATTTCACCTAAATACCTCCATGCTTCACAGGTATGTCATCTGGACCAACAGCCTTTCCGTTCTTCATCTTCTTCATAGTTATCCTTACTTCCTCCTTGCTAATCCACTGTACTTCATGATTTACTATCCGCAATAATCCAACCTTCTCTCCCTCTCATTCTCTTCATTCATCAACCCCTCAAAGGACTCTTTCCATCTGCTCAACACACTCTCCTCGGTTGTGAGTATGTTTCCCTCATTATCCTTTATCACCTTTACCTGCTGCACATCTTTGCTAGCTCGGTCCCTCTGTCTAGCCAATCAGTACAGGTCCTTTTCTCCCTCCTTAGTGTCCAGCGTTTTATACAACTCTTCATACGCCTTATCCTTAGCCTTTGCCACCTCTCTCTTTGCCATGCACCTCATCTCCTTATACTCTTGTCTACTTTCTTCATCTCTTTGACAATTCCATTTCTTCTTCACCAACCTCTTTCTCCGTATACTCTCCTGTACTTCTTCATTCCACCACCAGGTCTCCTTGTCCTCCTTCCTCATTCCAGATGTCACACCAAGCACCTTTCTAGCCATCTCTCTTATTAGCTCTGCTGTAGTTACCCAGCTATTCGGTAACTCTTCACTGCCACCCAGTGCCTGTCTTAACTCTTCCCTGAACATCACCTCACAATTACCCTTTTTCAATTTCCACCATTTGATCCTTGGTGCTGCCCTATGGGGTATATTCTGTAAATCAGGTGAAGTCTACTGTTTCAAAGACTTTGCCAAAGGCATAAGCAAGTCAATCAGGCTTTTATTTTGGATTGCTTAGGAATGGATTTTACTAATGCTTGTTTCCATAGTGTAAGCATTATGCTGTAGGAGGCACAAAGGTTAAACTGATGGTGAAAGGCTGTAAGTATACAATCTTTAAAAAGTACAATAAACCAAGGCAGAAGCCCATCTGCATCTGTGACAGCAACTGTTGAGATTTCATCAATCTACTTCTCAATGTTATCATTAATTATTTCTTAAAGCAGGACTGACATGCCTATGTATTGTGTGGAGATGAAGGATGGGGTAGAGAATTCATTAAGGAAGTCTACTGTAAGACTGACAAAGAAGGCAGAAATGGAGTCTTTATGTGGAATGGAGTATGTCTTCTGATGCCATTACTGAAGTTGCAAAGATTTTAGGGTTATTTTTCCATGCATTTTGAGTAGTGCAAAGAATATTAGCTTTATATCTTAGGGTGATTTTTGGACAGGCTTCTGAGGATACAAAATTTTCCCTGGTTTCTGAACAATAAATACGGCAGGGCTTAGGGGGCTGACGCCTAGGGTACAAGCTGTTACGGGGTGCAATGAGCAAGAGACTAATGGTGCAGAAGTACTTTATCAGTATTGATTTATGAAGCAGCAAGGATATAGCAGTTTCATAAATGAATGCTGATAGTGCATTTACAGTTATGGTTGAAGCACTCTGGGAATCAGAAACAAAACAGTGTGTGTGTGTGTGTGTGTGTGTGTGTGT
The DNA here is from genome assembly GCF_019279795.1 of Protopterus annectens. Lineage (NCBI taxonomy): Eukaryota > Metazoa > Chordata > Ceratodontiformes > Protopteridae > Protopterus > Protopterus annectens. The sequence continues at coordinate 898,216,234 of NC_056741.1, read as the reverse complement.
GTGTGTGTGTGTGTGTGTGTGTGTGTGCGCGCGCATGTGTGTATTGCATACTGAGTTATAATGTATGAACAAATAAATCAGAGAAGATGTATTAAAAATGATTTACTGGTTTAAGAAAATTATTGCAGACAACCTGGATAAATCCTCCACTTGCAAGAGACAAACTGCATGAAGCAAATACAGACAAAAGTACACTAAGAGATAAATGGCCCAGGACCATAAATCTTAAATGCCTCTGATTTTGCAGAATGCTCATAATTTTTTTAATCTTACTTTTGACCTGTCCCTCATAACTTCTCAGGTAATCAATGGTGATTACTGCTAAGTCAATAATAGGATAGTTTAGACTTGCATTACAACATTTAGAAAATGCAAGCTGATGCAAAAAGTCTTATTTTAAGTCCATCAAAGTGCTATGTAAAAATAAAATGTTTTATTATTTATGGCCTTTGTGACACAATTATTTGAGAATTTTGCTTTCTCAGGAATTACTAAAAAATGAATTTTGAAGGTTTGCCAAACAATTTGTTACCAATTTTTAGATTTTAAGGATTAAAATTTGAGGACAGAAAGAGGTTATGGTGATACAAAAATAAGAGTCCCACTGTAAGTGGGTGGATAGTACAAGCCAACAGTACATGAACTTTGCCTCCTGCTGTGACATATCAATCACAGCAGCAGCAAACAGCTCAAATTATCTTTGCCACTTTGACAGATACGAAGAGAGGGTGTTTATGGGGGGGGGGGGGTAATTTTAAGGACTACAACTCAGGCATAACAAAAGAATGAAAATTGGCCAGTTTATAAAGAAAAAGAAGTAACAGGCATTGAGAATAATGTTCTGTGTGATTGTCTTTAGTCACTGAAAAGCAAGAAATGTTAATTAAAACTGACTGATTAAAAGAAAGCAGGGTATATGTGAAAACACATGTAAAGTCAATGCATTGACAGGAGGCTATGATGTAATATTTTAAAGCCAAACACTGCATTGTGGGACACCTAGAGGTAGACTAAAAAAAATCAAGATGCCAGACTCCATCTGGGCAGACTCTGGAATTACATTTAAAATAGAAAAAAGTTTATAGAGTCCAAAATGGTGTTATAATGTAGGAAACATCAAGACATGATGAAATAAACATGATTTTTTCAGTCTGTGGGTGTGGTTCTCCTTCAAGCAGAAGCTACTATGTTAGAAGCCAATCAGTCTGAGCATGCCCAGAACAAAATGAGGCTAGCAGTGCTGCGAAGAAGCAGGTAAGTATGTTATGGGATTAAAATAATCCTGAGTAAAGTGTAAATAAGTATAGGAAATGCATGCAAAACCTGCAATTAAAAAGGAATCTATGACTCTGCAATCAAACACGCAGTATGGGGAGCTGTGTACCTGAATGCAGATAAAACCAGGATTTTTCTAAGAGACAGATGTTAAAAATGTATTTAAGAAATAGCTGATAAAAGATGAGCATTCATAGAAAATGGCAAGCAGAGTTAATTACGTAAGCAAGGAAGAGAAGATGACAAAGTCAAGTATTTACAAAAACAAGCAAGCAGATGTAATTAAGGGAAGAGGGACAGTCCCATATCAGTATAATGTTGTTGCAAAAATCCTTGCAATGGAGATGGGACACTGTTCTACAAACAGCTGACTAGGTGTAAAAAGAAATTGTGGGATACAAATGGACAGGACTGTGTAAGAGGGAAAAAAAAAAGATGAGGTATACATTAAAACAACAATGCGGCTAAGTATTGTCCAACAGTCATGACACCATGCAAGAAAGGCAGAGAACTGAGATTAAAAAATGTTTGAACATCCAGTTGAAGGGTATTCAGAGAGTGTAGCATCTTACGTTACATTGCTTCTAAGTATTATCCAAAATGCCCCATGTGTATTAGGTTGTATGATGTCAGTGCACAGTTTATTTATTTGTTTATATATGTTTACCAGGGCAGTGCACTGATCAATACTGACCAATTTCAGGCTCAGCCCGGGAGAAATGCAAAACATTTCATTAAGCAATACCAGTGTAGGTAAGGCTTCTTACCCATAGAAACTATATACATACATTCTAATGAACAAGCAGAGTGTAATGTACAATACATACATCATTTTCTAAAGTGGGTCAACCTTCAGTAAGTCTCAGAGAGAAGAGACTTGAAAAGGAGATAGGGGCAGTGTGCTAGGTGATATATCCTGTACTGAAGCAGGAGAATTTGGCTTGGACGAAGAAGTGCTTTATGAGTTGCATTCTGAATTTGAAGTGTTGATTTCATTTAGGTTGATTGAGAGAATCTGCCAAAGGGGAGATACCTGCGGGAGAATACATGTGCAGTGATGTGGAGTTCGTTTCTGGGGTAATGAGAGTTGGTGTAGCTTGTGTATAGTATCTCAGGTTATATGGGGGGAGGTCATGAAGTTTTGCTGCAAGGGGAGTAAATTTCTGGAGATGGAGTAGTTTGTAGAGCTGGGATCCTAATACACTACACTCTCAGTTAACCAGAACTCAAGCAACCGGCACTCTCAAGCAACCAGCAAAAAAAAAAAAATCAAAGAAATACAGTACAATTTTTATATGTTGCACTTTCCGTTTTCCCCCTGCAGAAAGATATGTTACATTTTTAGAGTTTTAAAAAGGAAGATAGGAATAAATTCCCTCTCTCCCCAACCCGAGAACAAGTTAAACCAAACAAATACTATGGGGTACAGTATTAGTCAGGCCTATTTTTAATAGTAACTCTCAAGCAACCAGAAACTACAGTTATCCAGCACCTACCAATCCCCATGGATGCCGGTTAACTGAGGGTTTACTGTGGTAGGTTAGATCTTTGTTTTATGGACAACTATTTGGCTTTTTCTAGGGAGATGCAGTGATGCTCACAAAGAGGTGATTTTGTAATGAATTGGCAGATGCTAGTAAAGATGATCTGGGGAGTGATTCTGTTTTTCTTGGAGCAAGAAGTAAAAATGTGAAGCCCATATTCAAGCTGAGAAAGGAGAACTCCTGTGTTGATGGCTGCTCTGGCTGGTTGAGATAGAAAAGGAGAAATCTTTTTTGGTCCAGAAGAGGATGGAGTTCATTTTCTGTCTCACTCTGTCTAGGTGGAAATGGAAGTTTAGTGACTGATCAAGCTATAGCCCTATGTATTTGATGATGAAAGTTTTTTTCTATGGAATGGTTGTACAAGTCAAAAATAGTAAAAGCATTAGGTGCTCAGTGAATTTTCTGTTGAGTCCTGTAAAGTCTGGGGGAGTGTTGAGGAGTACTTTATGGTTTATAAGCAATCGTGGAGCTTATTGTAAGTCAGTTGAGACTGAATGATGATGTGAGAGTGACTTAACTGGTAAATGACCGTGTTGTCAGCACAGATAATGAGTTGGAGATGAGGAAGGTCACAAGGACGTTTAGTAATGCATATGGATTAGAGGAGGGGGCAAGAATGGATCCTTGTGTACACCTTTGGTAATAAATGCAGATTCTGATTGGGAAGATCCTCTTTTAACTTTGCAATGTCTGTCAGTGAAGAAGTTTTTAAACCAGGGGTGTTGTCTGAACTATAACCAATTTCAGTTAGTTTGTTTTGGAGAAGATAATTGCATCTCCACAACACAGACTACAAAACAGTACAGGATTTGTACCAAGTTAGTTCAGTAAATTGCAACATTTCAAACTCTAAATTATGTTTACTAAAATACAATGTGATTATAACAGCAACATCTGTAGGCAATACAGTGGTAGTGAACAAGGAGTAATTTATACCCCAGTATTCTAGTAACAACATGCAGGAAAAGACAGTACTGTTGTTTATCATTGGCTCTAACAAATGGAGAGAGAAACAGTAACTAGATAGCACAAGAGCAATGCAATTTGTTAAGAATATAAACTAAATAACAGTTCAGCTAAAGAAGTGAGAAAACAGGTCAGCATACAAATAAGGCAAAGTTTGGGATACCACAGATAGATCCTGGCTGATTGGGTAGGTTGGAGGACTGAAAGTGTCTGAGGAGTGGATATCACTGTGAAGTAAAGGAGACTTGATTTAATCTTCAGACACAAAGAGGCCGTAAAGCAGTGCTTTCTATACCAGTAAAACAGTCTGAGCATGCCCAGAGCAATACTATGAAGAAGCAGGTAAGCACACTGTGATTAAAATAATTATGTAATGTAAATAAATATATAGAAGACTTAACAGATTAGACATGTCGCTCCTTGCAGAATTGGTAGTATACATATGAAATGCGCAGTAAGAAAGGAACCTGGGAGTCTTTAGTCAAACAATGGTGGTAGTAGTGCTGTGATTGCACACTAGGAGGCAGTGTAACTGGGGTCTTTGTAAGGCACAGACAATAGAAATTATATGTAAAAACAAGTTGATAAAAGTAAAGTATCCATGAAAGATAATGCGTATTGGTAATTAATTAGCCAATGAAGTGGGATTGACCTGGATAAGTGAAATGTTATTGTTCCAAAAGAAACCTACCAGTAGAGGGGGTAGAAACTAGGTGTTAAAATGAAAATGCAGGACACAGCTGGGAATAGCTGTCAGTATAACATTGTTGATCTGAAAGAAGCCTAACAGTATTGGTGTGGGGGATCATTCTCCAAATGGCCAACTAGGTGTCAAAATGAAAATGCAGGATAGAGCTGACCATGGTTGCCAGTGTAATGGTGTTCTGAAAGATGTTTATCAGTTGAGGGCATGGGGGACTCATCCTCTAAATACCTAACTAGGCATAAAAAATGAAAATGCTTAACAGCTGGGCAAGACTGCCAGTGTAATATTGTTGTTCTGAAAGAAACCTAGTAGTGGAGGGGATATTCATCAAATAGCTGATTAGATGTTAAAATGAAAATGCTGGATAAAAGTGGACAGGACTGCCAGTGAAAGAAGTTTAGCAGTGGATGGGAAGATGGTCTATCCTCCAAACAGATGGGATCTAGGTGCTAAAATGAAAATGAAGGGTGCCACTGGCAAGGTTGCCTATAGAAAGATCCTGATTGCCTGGGTGGTTAGAATACTGAAAATGTTTGAGCAATAGGTATCACTGTGAATGTCTCACCCAAAGGATGACACCTTTGGTGCCCCCCCCCACTGCACTACATATGTCAGACTAGAAATACTAAATTATGCACTTTATGTTCAAATCAGTTCCACTGACCTCTGCTCTTCCTAGCAAAGAAGGCTTCTGTGCTAAATACTGAGCCAATGACAATGATTATGGAGTTAGTGTGAGAACTCAAAATTTAAGCATTCAGAGCTGGTGATCTTTGCTTCCTTACTCAATAAATGCATTCTATTCATTCTAATATATTTAGTTTTTGACACAATATAGTACCCTTTTAGAATGTGCAACATTTATACATCCTGTTTAGAATGTGCAACATTTATACATCCTTTTTAGAATGTGCAACATTTATACATACACCGTTCATTATCTCTGGATTATCATTTGGTTTATGTGTTCAAGAAGTGCTTATGTTCTGTCCACCAACATAACAGTACATTTTTATCCTAAAGCCATTTCTGACCACTTGTCAAATCTCTTATCTCTGCTAAGGATTTGTTTCACTGATAAGCACACAGAGGACTTAAATTCTGCTTGCAGAAAAATGAACAAGTGAAAAGAAGCAGCCTACAATCATATACTTATCTAAAAGAACAAGATTCATCAGGCTCTATCTTTTCTGCAATCATTCTTCTGTTGGGATATAGAACAGCTCCAATTTTGACTAGGTGGAGAATCCATCAGGATTTCATTCTATAAGCACAGGCAACACACCTTCTTTCAGTTCTATTCTCCTAACACTTCTTGTGTTATGCAATGTCTCTGGAGAAAGAACAATATAGATCCTAGAGCTGTAGGTAAGTGAAGCAAGGCAGCTTTGACATATGCTGCTAGAATATTTTTCAAGGGAATCCTGAGGTCTGAGAAGAACTAATTTCACCTGATGGCATATTACCTTAGCATTTCTGTCTTAACCATTCCTTATCATCGTATCACAGTAGCGTGTCAAGCTGAAGAGATGCTCAAGTTTACCTGCACGTTTATTGGAAATACTTGCTAGTGCAAACGATACATAAAATAAGTTTCCACTGAGATACAATTTCAGCTGTTGCCACTGCGTGCAACATGTAAACACCAGTTAGTGTAGCCTGTTTTAAAACTTCTCGGCATAATACTTTCAATGACAACAGCTCTGTGTACAGTAAACTCTGTAGTACAACTGGGTGTAGTGTCACCTACATATTACTGTATCTCTGGTATAAATATGTTTACATTTCAGAAATAGTTTCATAGAACTACACCTCCTACATGTGGTATAGAACTGCTGACGAAAATTGCTGTAATATTTATCATGCAATTTCACATTAACAAGTCATTATACTTTGCAAATTGCACTTCAGATCTTGTACACCATTTGTTACTATGAATCATCACAACTTAGGAAATGGGAAACTAGACAGTAACTCCAGCAGTACCTGTTCACTCCTTTGATTTTTGACTCTGTGCCTTTTTGGACAAGTAGTCAAGTAGTGCATCCCCTGCTTATTGGGTAGTAGAGGGAACACACCACATAGGTTGTAAGCAGAAGTAAATTTCATTATACAGGATTCCCATGCAGAGGCTTCACAATTCCACACAGTAGTTCTGTGTTGGGTTAATGAAAAGGAGAAGTGAAATGTCTTCATCAGACTGCTAGTCTTGGAAAGAATAAAAGGGCAGCTTCCAGGAGATGGAAAGAAGGGGTCACTATATACATAATACTGAGTCTGATCATGTGGCTCATCAAAATGGCTAACTTACACATTCAGTTATAGTCAACTGTAGTTCTTATTAATTGGTAGGTATCTTATTAGAATACTGATTGGGCAAAATGAGAATCAGGTTTAGATCACCTGGGCAACAGGCTAAGGGAAGTGGATGAACAAAAGACATTTCTGATGTACCATTAGTCAAGGCTAAGCAGGGTATTCTGGCTAATAATTAATAAAGAAAGTAGGTACAGTGCTGTGACAATTGAGAGGTAAGGGATAGCCAGTAGGGGGCACTATTCAGTATTTGGTAGGGGTTAGGTACAAGACATAAAGATCTGGTGCAGGTGATGGGAGCCTTAAATTTCCATCAGTAGCAGGATGGGGGCAAGGTTGGCAAAAATATCCTATCACAGGTATGCAATAACTGAGCCAAGCGCTATCAAGTCAGATTAGGGGCTAGGGTGGCTGTCTCTTGTCTCTGGTGTAAGGGTTTAGTCAGAAAGGTTTGTGTAAAGTTAGGTAGGTGTGGGAGTACTGATTTCTGGATGGAAGATAGGTTGTACTTGAGACTTTGTTGCAAGAACCATTGAGGCAATCTGCCAGCAGTGAAGCTACTCATACATTGTTTACCGCCAGTCTCTGAATAAATATATATATATATATATATATATATATATATATATATATATATATATATAGACACACACACACACACACACACACACACACACACGGATGATTAGTACAAAAATGGAATATTTTTATCCTTTTCTGCTGCTTCCCCTGTGCTTGCTGATTATTTAGCCCTGTTACTATGACCATTTCCATTCATTCCTCATCACTGAGGTACATCTAACCAACTATGAGTAATTTTCCAATTTTCTGTCTTTAGGTCTACTATAGGCGGCTAATGCACACACACTCTCAGATACCGGTGTCTAGCATTGCTTCCACTGTGCACATGTGTAGTTTAGGATACAAGAGTGGCTTGGCAGACCCATGCTACATCTATGACTCATTTGTTATACACTGCACACCTCTGTCCAGTAGCTACAACATTGCAGCAGGCTGGACCATGCCTCATTCCTGGATGGGCAAATTGGAGTCTGTTGCTAACTCCCACTCTCTCTCAAGCATACTAACAACTCTATAGTTGAAAAGCAGAATTAAAGGTGAACTGCATTTTTCTTTAGAGTGTCTACTTGTGATATGAAGTACTCCAGCAGCTCTCTATTATACAATTTCCCATAGATCTGGCTCTGTTTTTTTTTTCTGATATTAAAACGGCTATTAAATACAGAAATAGACTTAGATGACTAAGCATTTTCTTATTGCTAACTGATCCCTTTTATGCTAGAAAAAATATTCACGGACAAGCAGAATAACTTAAGGTTTTCCAGCATTTGCTGAGTTGTTCATTCATTATCTTCTTACTGATGTTGGAAAAAGTCTTGTGTGTCCTCCCTTCCCAGCTGAGCTTAAATGACACAAACGCCAGCAAAGAGCTTGAGCAGTTTTCATATTTAGACCTATTTACACTCTCAAAACCTGAAGTATACGAGAAGTAGCAGCAAACAGTATCAGAACTAAGAGCTTGTCATGAAAGGGAAATGCCATTACAATACATCTTCAAGGTGCATTCAGTTCTAGTTGTCTTTAGGAAATATTTGCCAGAAATATAATATTTTGTTTAATGCACTCTACCAAATGCCTGTGATTTTATGTAATTCTGCTTTTTTAATCTTTTGACCTATGCTGTAGAAAATGAAATCTGTGCCACAATAGCTGTGGAATTTTAACATAAACAAGCAAAACACAAACAAATTAAAAAAAAGTGAGATTACATCAAGTTGCCAATGTTAAAATTCTAACATTTAGATTATAATTATTAAAGTACTCAACCTTGCTTCTGTAAACAAATTCGACAATATTAGGACTTTGTCTCCATTTGTATATTAGTATTACAATTGCACAAGAATAGCTATGGAACTCGGTTGATGCCTTTTTTAATGTTATTTCCAGTATTGCTTGAGTTGTTTTCTGCATAGCTAAGAAAGGAACTGTGAGTTACTTGTTTCAGTCAGAGGTCTGGCAGTCGCCTACACCCACATCTTCATAATTTACTGTACAAAGACTTTTGCTACTTTCATTATGTACCATGTTTGTCACTTCAATGAAATCACCTCACCTCCACTCCATTCCTCTAGTTAAACGGCACTGCTCAGTGACAGACTCTGCTTGTGCTTTCATTATTACTGGGCAAGGAGGAACGGTCATATAATTCTAGCAAGACTATTAGTGAACACCAAGAATTCGACTAAACTAGTAAAACAAGTACTGATCCTTGACTTCTTTCAAGGAGCTTTCCATGTTTTACATAAAACCACAAAGTTGCATAGAAGGTGCTATTAGAATGATATAATTCTAGCAAGGCTATTAGTGAACACCAAGAATTCGACTAAACTAGTAAAACAAGTACTGATCCTTGACTTCTTTCAAGGAGCTTTCCATGTTTTACATAAAACCACAAAGTTGCATAGAAGGTGCTATTAGAATGATATAATTCTAGCAAGGCTATTAGTGAACACCAAGAATTGACTAAACTAGTAAAACAAGTACTGATCCTTGACTTCTTTCAAGGAGCTTTCCATGTTTTACATAAAACCACAAAGTTGCATAGAAGGTGCTATTAGAATGATATAATTCTAGCAAGGCTATTAGTGAACACCAAGAATTCGACTAAACTAGTAAAACAAGTACTGATCCTTGACTTCTTTCAAGGAGTTTTCCATGTTTTACATAAAACCACAAAGTTGCATAGAAGGTGCTATTAGAATGATATAATTCTAGCAAGGCTATTAGTGAACACCAAGAATTCGACTAAACTAGTAAAACAAGTACTGATCCTTGACTTCTTTCAAGGAGCTTTCCATGTTTTACATAAAACCACAAAGTTGCATAGAAGGTGCTATTAGAATGATATAATTCTAGCAAGGCTATTAGTGAACACCAAGAATTCGACTAAACTAGTAAAACAAGTACTGATCCTTGACTTCTTTCAAGGAGCTTTCCATGTTTTACATAAAACCACAAAGTTGCATAGAAGGTGCTATTAGAATGATGTTTATCACACAGTTACCAGAACTACTGCATTAAGGGAAAGACTTTTGCAGGAAGAAACCTTAAATATAAAAAAATGCAAAAATAAGGAATAGTGTAATATTATACAAGTCAGCAAGGATAATAAAATTATTTCAGGCTGGAAAATAATTATTTTTGTAAGCACTGAACAGGCTTTGAACATAGTATGGTTGATTTTTGAAAAGCTCCATGTCAAGGCACTAACGTGAATATAAATCTGAATATAAATGTGAGAACTTCGAAGAAACATATCAGCGGTACCAATGGCTCAGTAGGTTGCATGCTCAATTTTGATGATGGGAAAAATAAGAAGGCTGTGGGTTTTAGTTACATACCAATTTCTTGGGTTATTGTTCTTAAACTGACACTGCCCCACACTGTATCATTACTGGGGGCTGACATTTAGATAAGACATTACAGTAAGATTCCAGCTATCTGAGTTGGTGGTAGCATCAATGGATTTAACTGAAAAAAAGCAAGGCTTTGTTTGTCGAAACACAATACAACAATACAGAACAATCAAAACAATTTAGAAACAGAACTGCATCACAAGTACCAAATGCTACAAGGACTCTCTCTGTGAAGACAGCACATTTCAAATCTATTTTCTCCTCCATATCCTCTATACTTTTTAGTACAAAAAAACTCTTTTTCAAGACATTCTTTCAAATAAAAATTCTCTGCAATGTTTCCTATCACGTGTAACATCAGTAACTTCAGAAAGTCACACGTGATTGGCAAAGAAACACAGTGAATATTGACATTCACTGTCATAATATAAAACATTTTTCCAGGGCTTGCACCCCTCAGCATGATGAGGTACACCCAGATACCACTGCTGCTTACATGTACAAACTCCAAAATCACTGAAGCCCATAGAAGGTTGAATACTCAGAGGCAATATAACCTTTGATTAAATGCATATTCTCCCTTTTCACACTTGTAGCTTGGCTGTTCTAGGGTTCATAGTTGCAGTCCTTACAACCTCAGCAGCAACCATCTTGTTGCAAAGCATATAAACATCGGGCAATCCAAAGTTCTCATTTAGTTACATCAGCAACCCCCCTCCACTCCCCTTCTTTGTAGTTTCCTTTACTTCCTGTTTATTCCATTCCAAAAAAGCAAGAATGAGCTTGTTATAAGAAATGGAAGCCAGAAAAGGCATAGCACACCTAATAGTAATTGTAAGCAGGGACATGTAAAAAGTAAACGCACAAGTGTTTTCACACGTCACACACATGAATTTATTAATACAACACCTTATCCTAATATTTTTATGTCTTATTTCTCTCCCTCCAGCTTCTCATGGGTTACTACCCAAATAAAATCCATCATATGTTTATTACAAATACAATAATTTCATACTTATCTAATGCAAAACATGTAGAAAATATTCAAGAAAATATCTTCCAAACCATCTTTCTGAACTTCATCCTTTGTAGTCTTCTAAACAAAAACTTTTCCTGAGATTTTTTTCAGTCAGTTCACTTACTGAATAAGTGTATCCTCTTCATGCACCCAGCAGTCCAGAATTAAGAATTCTCATCTTTCTTTACTGATAAGAACAGAAAAAAATCTACCCTCTCAAACACACTAAAATTTATTTTACAAAACATTTTCCTATATAGAAAGCTAATCAGCATATTGGGTTCAGAAGACTCCCCAAACCATCATATACTATTTTTAATAATACACCCCTGTTTAGAGAATTAAGCCTATGAGACAAAATCCAAAATAAAGCCTTTAACAAACTAAACCTCCAGTCTCAAAGGAAGTTTAAAGACTGTTCCTACATATACCCAGTAAAGTTAAAAGCAACCAAGCCCAGTTTCTATCATATGCCTGTAACTTAGTTCATGTCTTTGGCTGAACCTCACTTTTTGTGTTTTCTTCTCTCAGTTAACCAAGCTTTTTGCACATGAAAATTCCAAGCCCATTATTTTATTAGAACCATATTAAAAACAAATACATTAAAAAGAACAGTCAGCTACATACTACCATACTACTGGTTGCTCTATGATTTTATTAATTTTTAAGGAAACCCATTTTCCTACTGTTTACAAATATTTTTACAAATATTTATTTATTTATATGACATCTGTTTACCGGGAATGTTCAATTGGGCCAGAAAGTGCCCATTTTCAGTAGAAGCTTGGGGAGAAAAACTTCACAATCACAATCTTTCAGAAATCTAGTACAGATTTTTAAATTACAAAATATCATGTTACACTACAAAACATAAGAGTGAAAAAATGTAATGAGAAAAACTTAAAACAGATGTTTCATAGCAGAGTGCAATGAAAAACGATAACGTGAGTTGCTGAAAATCTGTAAGGAAAAATGCAATAGTCTTATTATTTACCTAGATTAGTATGTGATAAATGAGACCTGACACGATTCTAATAATATATTTAAAGATATATTAGAGATTGCATAAATACAGTGAGGGGAAAATGAATAATGTCTTAGTATGAGTGATGCTGTTCATGTTATGGTTATAGAAGGAAGAATGGAGAGAAGGCGATTATAAGAAAAGTGCAGGGCAGGGTGTTGTCAGATCTATCATCATCACATCCCTTTCTCTCTGTAAAATGCATACATCATCAGCTTACCAAATAACAATAACACCTCCCTATCCTCATCAAACATTTCATTCTCTTTGTTCACTTTATTTCTAACAAAACATAGTTGTAACAGACCTACAGGAGTGGACTTGTATAGCAGTCCTAATGTATACCCCCCCTCTGGAATGAGAAAGGCAGCAAGTAACAAATCAGAACTTTTCCACTATCTCTGTAATTCATCTCAATGCTGGTGGCCACTAAGAACTTCCTCAGTAATGACATATCTTTCCATAATAAGTCATAGACTCTTGGTCATTTGACTATATAAAACAGTTCAACAAAGACATACCTCTGTATACATAAGGAATCAGTGATGCCTTTGCCTGAACAACTTGTCTAATTATTATTATTATAATAATAATTATTATTATAATTATTATTATTATCATTATCATTAACTTGTTGCAAAACCTGGCTCCATACCATTCAGGATTAAAGCTCTGAATAGGATCAAGAGTACCCAGATTTGGCTAGTGGTCTCAGCAAAGGGGTTGGGGAAGAATGACAAGGCATGGGGTGTGTGTGCTGGGCATGCCATGTGTCACTAGCTTTGTAGATGCTAGGGCCAACAGCAGAGGTAGCAACAATGAGACACAGTGGGAGAACCCTGGGGGTTGCATCATTATGGATACAATGCTAGACCCACCACAAATGTCCAGGTTCATACCCATCCTCTACATGCATCACCCTAGCATCTAATGGGAAGGTTAGGATGCACAGAGAAAATCTCTTTCATTAGCATCATATATGATAGTGCATGTAGCTCTACACCCCCACAAACGTCTACAACCCTTTCTCAACCTGCCAATTTTCCCAGGTGAATGGTGGCCTATAGTTCATGGATATACAATGGATAGATTGGCTTGAAGAATTAGGATGAGCACCAGGCAGCAGATGGTCACCTGCCATGAGAGGGGACAAAAAACGGAAGTTGTGGAAACTTCTTCGTCAACTGATTCTTCACTAACTTCATAGTCAGTTTACAGTCCGTGTTGAACAGTAATACTTGATTCCACAGCTTCCATTTTCCTAACTCTTCTGCAATACCATGTTTTAAACGAAATATAAATTCCCATTTTATGTTCTTGCCAACACTATCAAAACTGTTCCTTAAACCCTAATGATGCTTCCAAGCATTTTTTCCAGGGTCAGGTGAGGGATGCCTCTAGGCATATAATGCTGACTCTCCATATTTATATTTTTAACTTGCAAGATTAGGTTGCATAAGCTATTGCTGAAGATTTTCATCTTAAAGGTTGTATGATAGGCAACCCAACTACATTGATATCTGACCTCTATCTTATAGAGCTAAAGCAATATTAGGTGTTGTTTATATACTAAACATTTATATTGTCATAAAGTTTCATACTTCCGTAAATATCTCAATAACCCAATGACACAGACAAAAAGGCTTAGCCCCATATGAAAGCTTACAGCTCAGTGGGAATGGTTGCTCATGAACTGTAAGATGTTTACAAAACATTACAAAATTAATATTTACTTTGTTTAGTGTGGGTACTGAACTTTGTAAGTAATACTTATGGTGCTAGTGATATGAACATTCATTGAACTGTGACTATATAACTTTATTTTGTCAGAAGGTGTAATATGTAATCCATTAGAAGCCAGGACAGATACAAAGCATTTCCCGAGATGTTTTCCGCATAAAAGGCCAGAGGAAGCTGTACACCTTATAAGGTAAATCATCTACCAAGAAAATTTACCTTTTCCATATTCTTCACTAGCAAAATCAGCCTGTGATTCATATGGCTCATACGAGTTATAAGACACATTCAGCCCATGATTCATATGGATCATAAGAGTTACAAGACAAAAAAATTCAGCCTGTGATTCATATTGCTCATACAAGTTACAATGCAAACAAATTCAGCCTGTGATTCATATGGCTCATATGAGTTACAAGACAAACAAATTAAGCCAGTGATTCATATGGCTCATACGAGATACAAGACAAACAAATTCAGCCCATGATTCATATGGGTCATACGAGTTACAAGACAAATACAGCCTGTGATTCATATGGCTCATACGAGTAAGAAGAAAAACAAATTTAGCCCATGATTCATATGGATCATATGAGTTACAAGACAAATTCAGCCAGTGATTCATATGAGTTAAAAGACAAACAAATTGAGTCCGTGATTCATATGGCTCATACGAGTTACAAGATGAACAAATTCAGTGCATGATTCATATGGCTCATATGAGTTACAAGGCAAACAAATTCAGCTTGTGATTCATATGAGTTACAAGAGAAACAAATTCATCCGGTGATTTATAAGGCTCATACGAGTTACAAGACAAACAAATGAAGCCAGTGATTCATATGGCTCATACGAGATGCAAGACAAACAAATTCAGCACATGATTCATATGTCTCATACAAGTTACAAGACAAACAAATTCAGCCCATGATTCATATGGCTCATATGAGTTACAAGACAAAAAAAATTCAGCCTGTGATTCATATGGCTCATACGAGTTACCAGGCAAGTGAATTCTGTCTGTGATTCCTGTGGCTCATAAAAGTTACAGACAAATTCAGCCCATGAGTCATATGGCTCATACGAGTTACAAAACAAACAAATTCAGGCAATGATTCATATGGCTCATATGAGTTACAAGACAAACAAATTCAACACGTGATTCATATGGCTCATACGAGTTACAAGACAAACAAATTTGGCCTGTGATTCATATGTCTCATATTAGTTATAAGGCAAACAAATTCAGCCTGTAGTTCATGTGGCTCATAAGAGTTAAAGACGAGCAAATTCAGCCTGTGATTCATATGACTCTTACGAGTTACAAGACAAACAAATGCAGCCCATGATTCATATGGATCATAAGAATTACAAGAAAGACAAATTCAGCCTGTTATTCATATGGCTGTTACAAGTGACAAGGCAAACAAATTCAGCCTGTGATTCATATGGCTCAAATGAGTTATACGACAAACAAATTAAGCCTGTGATTCATATCACTCATACGAGTTACAAGATAAATAAATTCAGCTTGTGATTCATATCGCTCATATATGTTACAAGAAAAACAAATTCAGCCCGTGATTCATATGGCTCATATGAGTTACAAGACAAACAATTTCAACCTGTGATTCATATGGCTCGTACGAGGAACAAGGAAAAAAAATTCAGCCCGTGATTCATATTGCTCATACGAGTTACAAGACAAACAAATTAAGCCTGTGATTCATATGGCTCATACGAGTTACTAGACAAACAAATTCAGCCTGTGATTCATATGGCTCATATGAGTTACAAGACAAACATATTCGGCTCATGTTTCATATGGCTCATACGAGTTACAAAATAAACAAATTCAGCTTATGATTCATATGGCTCACAGGAGTTACAAGACAAAAAAAAAATTCAGCCTGTGATTCATATGGCTGTTAAGAGTTACAAGACAAACAAATTCAAGCTTTGATTCATATGGCTTATGCAAGTTACAAGACAAACAATTCAGCCTGTCATTCATATAGCTCATACGAGTTACAAGACAAACAAATTTGGCCTGTGATTCATATGGCTCATATGAGTTACAAGGCAAACAAATTCAGCCTGTGGTTCATGTGGCTCATAAGAGTTACAGACAAGCAAATGCTGCTTGTGATTTATATGGCTCATACGAGTTATGAGATAAACACATTCAGCCCATGATTCATAAGGCTCATATGAGTTACAAGACAAACAAATTCATGCAATGATTCATATGGATCATATGAGTTACAAGACAAACAAATTCAGCCCATGATTCATATGGCTCATACGAGTTAAAAGACAAACAAATTCAGCCCATGAATCATATGGATCATACGAGTTACAAGATAGACAAATTCAGCCTGTTATTCATATGGCTCTTATGGGTTCCAAGACAAACAAATTCATCCTGTATTTCATGTGGCTCATATGAGTTACAAGAAAAACAAATTCAGCCTGTGATTCATATGGCTCATACAAGTTACAAGACAAACAAATTCAGCATGTGATTCATATGGCTCATACGAGTTAGAAGACAAACAATTTCAACATGTGATTCATATGGCTCATACGAGTTACAAGACAAATAAATTCAGCGTGGGATTCATACGAGCTACAAGGCAAACAAATTAGGCCTGTGATTCACATGGCTCAAATGAGTTAAAAGAGAAATTAAGCCTCTGATTCATATCACTCATAAGAGTTACAAGACAAAAAATTCAGCCAATGATTAATATGGCTCATACGAGTTACAAGACGAACAAATTCAGCCTGTGATTCATATGGCTCATACGAGCTACAAGATAAACAAATTCAGCCCGTGATTCATATGGCTCATACGAGTTACAAGACAAACAAATTCAGCCTGTAATTCATATGGCTCATACGAGTTACAAGACGAACAAATTCAGCCTGTGACTCATATGGCTCATATGAGTAAGAAGACAAAGAAATTCACCCTGTGATTCATATGGATCATACAGCCTGTGATTCATATGGCTCAAATGAATTACAAGATAAACAAATTCAGCCCCTTATTCAAATGTCTCATAAGAGTTACAAGACAAACAAATTCAGCCTGTGATTCATATAACTCATATATGTTACAAGACAAACAAGTTTGGCCTATGATTCATATGGCTCACATGAGTTACAAGGCAAACAAAGTCAGCCTGTGGTTCATGTGGCTCATGAAAGTTACAGACAAGTAAATGCAGCTTGTGATTTACATGGCTCATACGTGTTATGAGACAAACAAATTAAGCCCATGATTCATAAGGTTCATATGAGTTGCAAGACAAATTCATGCAATGATTCATATGGATGTTACAAGTTACAAGACAATCAGTCAGTCTGTGATTCATATATCTCATACGAGTTTGAAGACAGACAAAAAATTCAGCCCATGATTACAAGACAAACAATTTCAGCCTATGATTCATATGGCTCGTACGAGTTAGAAGACATACAAATTCAGCCTATGATTCATATGGCTCATACGAGTCACAAGACAAACAAAATCAACTTGTGATTCAAATGCATGATATGAGTTACAAGAAGAACAAATTCAGCCTTAGATTCATATAGCTCAAACGAGTTACAAGACAAACAAATTCATCCTGTGATTCATACGGCTCTTATGAGTTACAAGACAAACAAATTCAGCACGTGATTCATATGGCTCATATGAGTTACAAGACAAACAAATTCAGCCCGTGATTCATATAGCTCTTATGAGTTACAGACAAATTCAGGTCATGATTCATGTGACTAATACGAGTTACAAGACAAACAAATTTAGCCTGTGATTAATATTGGTCAAAAGAGTTACAAGATAATATCAGCCCATGATTTATATGGCTCGCACAAGTTACAAGACAAACAAATTCAGCCCATTATTCATACGAGTTACAAAATAAACAAATTAAGCCCATGGTTCATATGGCTCATATGCATTACAAGACAAATTCAACCCATAATTCATATGGCTCACATGATTTACAAGACAAAAAAAATTCAGCAAATGATTACTATGGCTCATACGAGTTACAAGACAGCGAAATTCAGCCCGTGATTCATATGGCTCATACAAGTTACAAGACAAACAAATTACCCTGTGATTTGTATGGCTCACATGAGTTATAGGACAACCAAATTCATCCAGTGATCCATATGGCTCATATGAGTTATAAGACAAATAAATTCAGCCCGTGATTCATACGGCTCATACAAATTACAAAACAAACAAATTACCCTGTGATTTGTAAGGCTCACAAGAGTTACAAGTCAAACAAATTCATGCAGTGATTCATCTGGCTCATACAAGTTAGAAGATAAACAAATTCAACCCTTGATTCAAATGGCAAATAAGAGTTACAAGACAAACAAATTCAGTTTAAGATTCATATGGCTAATACATGTTACAAGACAAACAAATTCAGCCTGTGACTTATATAGCTCATACAAGTTACAAGACAAACAAATTTGGCCTGTGATTCAAATGGCTCATATAAGCTATAAGGCAAACAAATTTAGCCTGTGGTTCATGTGGCTCATAAGAGTTACAGACACGTAAATTCAGTTTGTGATTTATATGGCTTATACGAGTTATGAGAAAAACAAATTCAGCCCATGATTCATATGGCTCATATGAGTTACATGACAAAACAAATCCATGCAATGATTCATATGGATCATACGAGTTACAAGACAAACAAATTCAGGCCATGATTCATATGGATCATATGAGTTACCAGACAAACAAATTTGGCCTGTAATTCATATGGCTCATATGAGTTATAAGTCTAACAAATTCAGCCTGTGGTTCATGTGGCTCATAAGTTTTACAGACAAGCACATTCAGCCTGTGATTCATATGACTCTAATGAGTTACAAGACAAACAAATGCAACCCATGATTCACATGGATCATAAGAATTACAAGAAAGACAAATCCGGCCGGTGATTCATATGACTGTTACAAGTGACAAGGCAAACAAATTCAGCCTGTGATTCATATGGCTCAAATGAGTTAAAAGACAAACAAATTAAGCCTGTGATTGATATTACTCATACGAGTTACAAGAAGTATAAATTCAGCCTGTGATTCATATGGCTGATATGTGTTACAAGAGAAACAAATTCAGCCCGTGATTCATATGGCTTTTAAGAGTTACAAGACAAACAGTTTCAGCCTATGATTCATATGGCTCGTATGAGTTACAAGACAAACAAATTCAGCCTGTGATTCATATGGCTCATACGAGTTACAAGACAAACAAATTCACCCTGTGATTCATATGGCTCATACGAGTCACAAGACAAAATCAACTTGTGATTCAAATGTATGATATGAGTTACAAGAAGAACAAATTCAGCCTTAGATTCATATAGCTCAAACGAGTTACAAGACAAACAAATTCAGGCTATGATTCATATGACTCATGCGAGTTACAAGACAAGCAAATTCAGCCCGTGATTAATATGGCTCATACAAGTTACAAAATAAACAAATCCAGCCCATGATTCATATGGCTTATATGCGTTACAAGACAAAAAATTTCAGCCTGTGATTCATATGGCTGATACAAGTTACAAGACAAACAAATTCAGGCTGTGATTTATATGGCTCATACGAGTTACAAGACAAATAAATTCAGCCTGTGATTCAAATGGCTCATACTCATTACAAGACAAAACAAGTTCAGCCCATGATTCATATGGCTCATACGAGTTAGAAGATAAATTCAGCCTGTGATTCATATGGCTGATATGAGTTACAAGTCAAATAAATTCAGCCTGTGATTTGTATGGCTCATATGAGTTACAAGTCAAATAAATTCAGCATGTGATTCAAATGGCTCATACCATACAAGACAAAACAAATTCAGCCCGTGATTCATATGGCTCATATGAGTTACAAGCCAAAAAAATTCACCCTGTGATTCATATGGCTTATACGAGTTACACGACAAACAAATTCAGCCTGTGGTTCATGTGGCTCATAAGAGTTACAGACACGCAAATGCAGCTTGTGATTTATATGGCTCATACGAGTTATGAGACAAACAAATTCAGCCCATGATTCATAAGGCTCATACGAGATAAAAGACAAACAAATTCATGCAATGATTCATATGGATCATACGAGTTACTAGACAAACAAATTCAGCCCATTATTCATATGGCTCATACGAGTTAAAAGACAAACAAATTCAGCCCATGAATCATATGGATCACACAAGTTACAAGATAGACAAATTCAGCCTGTTATTCATATGGCTCTTACGGGTTCCAAGACAAATTCATCCTGTATTTCATGTGGCTCATACGAGTTACAAGAAAAACAAATTCAGCCTGTGATTCATATGGCTCATACAAGCTACAAGACAAACAAATTCAGCATGTGATTCATATGGCTCAAACCAGTTAGAAGACAAACAAATTCAACATGTGATTCATATGGCTCATATGAGTTACAAGACAAATTCAGCATGGGATTCATATGAGCTACAAGGCAAACAAATTAGGCCTGTGATTTACATGGCTCAAATGAGTTAAACGAGAAATTAAAGCCTCTGATTCATATCACTCATAAGAGTTACAAGACAAAAAATTCAGCCCATGATTCATATGGCTCATACAACTTACAAGGCAAATAAATTCAGTCTGTGATTCATATGGCTCATACGAGCTACAAGATAAACAAATTCAGCCCGTGATTCATATGGCTCATACGAGTTACAAGACAAACAAATTCAGCCTGTAATTCATATGGCTCATACGAGTTACAAGATGAACAAATTCAGCCTGTGAGTCATATGGCTCATATGAGTAAGAAGACAAAGAAATTCACCCTGTGATTCATATGGAGCATACAAGAAAAAAGACAAGCAAATTCAGCCTGTGATTCATATGGCTCAAATGAATTACAAGATAAACAAATTCAGCCCCTTATTCAAATGGCTCATAAGAGTTACAAGACAAACAAATTCAGCCTGTGATTCATATAACTCATATATGTTACAAGACAAACAAGTTTGGCCTATGATTCATATGGCTCACATGAGTTACAAGGCAAACAAAGTCAGCCTGTGGTTCATGTGGCTCATAAAAGTTACAGACAAGTAAATGCAGCTTGTGATTTACATGGCTCATACGAGTTATGAGACAAACAAATTAAGCCCATGATTCATAAGGCTCATATGAGTTGCAAGACAAATTCATGCAATGATTCATATGGATGATACAAGTTACAAGACAATCAAATTCAGTCTGTGATTCATATATCTCATATGAGTTTGAAGACAAACAATCAACCAGTGATTCAAACCGCTCACACAAGTTATAAGACAAACAAATTCATCCTGTGATTCATATGGCTCATACAAGTTACAAGACAAACAAATTTGGTCTGTGATTCATATGGCTCATATGAGTTACAAGACAAACAATTCCAGCCTGTGATTCATATGGCTCATACAAGTTACAAGACAAACAAATTTGGTCTGTGATTCATCTGGCTCATATGAGTTACAAGACAAATTCACTCAGTGATTCATATGGCTCATACGATTTACAAAACAAATAAATTTAGCCCGTGATTCATATGGGTCATACAAGTTATATGACAAACAAATTCAGCCTGTGAATCATATGGCTCATACTTGTTACAAGACAAGCAAATTCAGCACTTGATTCAAATTGCTCAGAAGAGTTACAAGACAAACAAATTCAGCCTCAGATTCATATGGTTCATACAAGTTACAAGACAAATAAATTCAGCCTGTGATTCATATAGCTCATACGTGTTAAAAGAGAAACAAATTCAGCCAGTGATTCACATGGCACATACGATTTAAAAGGTAACCAAATTCTGCCTGTTATTCATGTGGCTTCTAAGAGTTACAGACAAGCAAATTCATTCAGCCTGTGATTCATATGGCTCATACGAGTTATGAGACAAACAAATTCAGCCAATGATTCATATGGCTCATACGATTTAGAAGACAAACAAATTCATGCAATGATTCATATGGCTCATACGAGTTACAAGACAAATTCAGCCCATGATTCATATGAATCACACGAATTACAAGACAGACAGATTCAGCCTGAGATTCATATGGCTTTTACAAGTTACAAGGCAAAATATTTAGCCTGTGATTCATATGGCTCAAATGAGTTAAAAGACAAACAAATTCACCCTGTGATTCATATGGCTCATACTAGTTACAAGACAAACAAATTCAGCCTATGATTCATATTGCTTACATAAGGTACAAGGCAAACAAATTCAGCCCGTGATTCATATATTACTCCTACGAGTTGCACTACAAAGAAATTCTGCCTGTGATTCATATGGCTCATACGAGTTACAAGACAAACAAATTCAGCCTGTGATTCATACGGCTCATACGAGTTACAAGACAAACAATATCGGCCTGTTATTCATATGGCTCATACGAGTTACAAGACAAACAAATTCATCCCGTGATTCACATGGCTTATATGAAGTACAAGACAAACAAAATTCAGCCCGTGATTCATATGGCTCATATGAGTTACAAGACAAACAAATTCAGCACGTGATTCATATGGCTCATACGAGTTACAAGACAAAAAAATTCAGCCCGTGATTCATATAGCTCTTACAAGTTACAAGACAAACAAATTCAGGCCATGATTCATGTGGCTAATACGAGTTACAAGACAAACAAATTTAGCCCGTGACTAATATGGGCCAAAAGAGTTGCACGATAATATCAGCCCATGATTCATATGGCTCGTACAAGTTACAAGACAAACAAATTCAGCCCGTTATTCATGTGGCTCATACGAGTTACAAAATAAACAAATTCAGCTCATGATTCATATGGCTCATATGCATTACAAGATAAACAAATTCAGCATATGATTCATATGGCTCATATGAGTTACAAGACAGCAAAATTCAGCCCGTGATGCATATGGCTCATACAAGTTACAAGACATACAAATTTGGTCTGTGATTCATATGGTTCATATGAGTTACAAGACAAATTCACTCAGTGATTCATATGGCTCATACGATTTACAAAACAAACAAATTTAGCCCATGATTCATATGGGTCATACGAGTTATAAGACAAACAAATTCAGCCTGTGAATCATATGGCTCATACTTGTTACAAGACAAGCAAATTCAGTGCTTGATTCAAATGGCTCAGAAGAGTTACAAGACAAATTCAGCCTCAGATTCATATGGCTTATACAAGTTACAAGACAAACAAATTCAGCCTGTGATTCATATAGCTCATACGTGTTACAAGAGAAACAAATTCAGCCTGCGATTCACATGGCTCATACAATTTAAAAGGTAAACAAATTCTGCCTGTTATTCATGTGGCTCATAAGAGTTACAGACAAGCAAATTCAGCCTGTGATTCATATGGCTCATACGAGTTATGAGACAAACAAATTCAGCCCATGATTTATATGGCTCATACGATTTAGAAGACAAACAAATTCATGCAATGATTAATATGGCTCATACGAGTTACAAGACAAACAAATTCAGCCCATGATTCATATGAATCATACGAATTACAAGACAGACAGATTCAGCCTGAGATTCACATGGCTTTTACAAGTTACAAGACAAAATATTTAGCCTGTGATTCATATGGCTCAAACGAGTTAAAAGACAAACAAATTAAGCCTGTGATTCATATCACTCTTAAGAGTTACAAGACTGTGATTCATAAGGCTGAAACGATTTATAAGGCAAACAAATTCACCCTGTGATTCATATGGCTCATACGAGTTTCAAAACAAACAATTTTAGCCCGTGATTCATATGGCTCATACGAGTTACAAGACAAACAAATTCAGCCCGTGATTCATATGGCTCATACGAGTTACAAGACAAAGAAATTCAGCCCATGATTCACATGGCTTATATAAGGTACAAGGCAAACAAATTCAGCCCGTGATTCATATATTACTCCTACAAGTTACACGACAAACAAATTCAGCCCGTTATTCATATTGTTCATACGAGTTACAAGACAAATTCAGCCTGTGATTCATATGGCTCATACGAGTTACAAGACAAACAAATTCAGCCTATGATTCATACGGCTCATACAAGTTACAAGACAAACAATATCAACCTGTGATTCATATGGCTCATACGAGTTACAAGGCAAACAAATTCAGCCTGTGTTTCATATGGCTCATATTTGTTACAAGACATACATGATTCATATGGCTCATACAAATTACAAGACAAACCAATTCAGCCATGATTCATATGGCTCATATACATTACAAGACAAACAATTTCAGCCCATGATTCATATGGCTCATACGAGTTACAAGACAAACAAATTCATCCCGTGATTCATACGGCTCATATGAGTTACAAGACAAACAAATTCAGCACGTGATTCATATGGCTCATATGAGTTACAAGACAAACAAATTCAGCCCGTGATTCATATAGCTCTTACGAGTTACAAGACAAATTCAGGCCATGATTCATGTGGCTAATACGAGTTACAAGACAAACAAATTTAGCCCGTGATTAATATTGGTCAAAAGAGTTACAAGATAATATCAGCCCATGATTTATATGGCTCGTACAAGTTACAAGACAAACAAATTCAGCCCGTTATTCATACGGCTCATACGAGTTACAAAATAAACAAATTAAGCCCATGATTCATATGGCTCATATGCATTACAAGATAAACAAATTCAGCATGTGATTCATATGGCTCATATGAGTTACAAGACAAATTCAACCCATAATTCATATGGCTCACACGATTTACAAGACAAAAAAATTCAGCAAATGATTACTATGGCTCATACGAGTTACAAGACAGCAAAATTCAGCCCGTGATTCATATGGCTCATACAAGTTACAAGACAAACAAATTACCCTGTGATTTGTATGGCTCACATGAGTTACAGGACAACCAAATTCATCCAGTGATCCATATGGCTCATATGAGTTACAAGACAAATAAATTCAGCCCGTGATTCATATGGCTCATACAAATTACAAGACAAACAAATTACCCTGTGATTTGTAAGGCTCACAAGAATTACAAGTCAAACAAATTCATCCAGTGATTCATATGGCTCATACAAGTTAGAAGATAAACAAATTCAACCCTTGATTCAAATGGCAAATAAGAGTTACAAGACAAACAAATTCAGTTTGAGATTCATATGGCTAATACATGTTACAAGACAAACAAATTCAGCCTGTGACTTATATAGCTCATACGAGTTACAAGACAAACAAATTTGGCCTGTGATTCAAATGGCTCATATAAGCTATAAGGCAAACAAATTTAGCCTGTGGTTCATGTGGCTCATAAGAGTTACAGACACGTAAATTCAGCTTGTGATTTATATTGCTTATACGAGTTATGAGAAAAACAAATTCAGCCCATGATTCATATGGATCATACGAGTTACCAGACAAACAAATTTGGCCTGTAATTCATATGGCTCATATGAGTTATAAGTCTAAAAAATTCAGCCTGTGGTTCATGTGGCTCATAAGTTTTACAGACAAGCAAATTCAGCCTGTGATTCATATGACTCTAATGAGTTACAAGACAAACAAATGCAGCCCATGATTCATATGGATCATAAGAATTACAAGAAAGACAAATCCAGCCTGTGATTCATATGGCTGTTACAAGTGACAAGGCAAACAAATTCAGCCTGTGATTCATATGGCTCAAATGAGCTAAAAGACAAACAAATTAAGCCTGTGATTGACATTACTCATACGAGTTACAAGAAGTATAAATTCAGCCTGTGATTCATATGGCTGATATGTGTTACAAGAGAAACAAATTCAGCCCATGATTCATATGGCTTATAAGAGTTACAAGACAAACAATTTCAGCCTATGATTCATATGGCTCGTACGAGTTACAAGACAAACAAATTCAGCCTGTGATTCATATGGCTCATATGAGTTACAAGCAAACAAATTCACCCTGTGATTCATATGGCTCATACGAGTCACAAGACAAACAAAATCAACTTGTGATTCAAATGTATGATATGAGTTACAAGAAGAACAAATTCAGCCTTAGATTCATATAGCTCAAATGAGTTACAAGACAAACAAATTCAGGCTATGATTCATATGGCTCATGCGAGTTACAAGACAAACAAATTCAGCCCGTGATTAATATGGCTTATACGAGTTACAAAATAAACAAATTCAGCCCATGATTCATATGGCTTATATGCGTTACAAGACAAAAAATTTCAGCCTGCGATTCATATGGCTGATACAAATTACAAGACAAACAAATTCAGGCTGTGGTTTATATGGCTCATACGAGTTACAAGAAAAACAAATTCAGCCCGTGATTCATATGGCTCATACGGGTTACAATTCAAGCAAATTCAGCCTGTGATTCATATTGTTCATACGAGTTACAAGACAAACAGTATCAGCCTGTGATTCATATGGCTCATACAATTTAAAAGACAAAGCAATTCAGCCCATGATTCATATGGCTCATATGAGTTACAAGACAAACAAATTCAGCCCATGATTCATATGCCTCATATGAGTTACAAGACAAACAAATTCAACCCGTGATTCAGATAGCTCATACTAGTTACAAGAAAAACAAATTCAGGCCATGATTTATATGGCTCTTACGAATTACAAGATGATCAAATTCAGCACATGATTAATATGGCTCATAGGAGTTATAAGATAAAGAAATTCAGCCCATGATTCATGTAGCTCATAAGATTTAGAAGACAATTTCAGCCCGTGATTCATATGGCTGATACGAGTTACAAGATAAATTCAGCCTGTGATTCATATTGCTCATACGAGTTACAAGACAAACAAATTCAGACTGTGCTCATATGGCTCACACGAGTTTCAAGACAAACAAATTCTGCCTGTAATTCATAAGGCTCATACGAGTTACAAGGTAAAGAAATTCTACCTGTGATTCCTGTGGCTCATAAGAGTTACAGACAAGAAAATTCAGCCTGTAATACATATGACTCATACGAGTTATGAGACAAACAAATTCAGCCCATAATTCATATGGATCATACGAATTACAAGACAAATTCAGACAGTTATTCATATGGCTCATACGAGTTACAAGACAAATTAAGCCTGTTATTCATATGGCTCATACGAGTTTCAAGACCTAGAAATTCAGCCCATGGTTCATATAGATCATACAAGTTATCAGACAAACAAATTCAGCCCGTGATTCATATGGCTCATACAAGTTAAAAGACAAACAAAATCAGCTTGTAATTAATATGGCTTGAATGAGTTGCAAGGCAAATAAATTTAGCCTGTGATTCATATGGCTCAAAAGAGTTACAAGACAAATACAGCTCATGATTCATAGCACTCATACAAATTACAAGACAAAGAAATTCAGCCTGTGATTCATATAGTGCATACGATTTACAAGATAAACAAATTCAGCTTGTGATTCATATGGCTCATATGAGTTACTAGACAAATTCACCCTGTCATTCATATGGCTCATACGAGTTACAAGACAAACAATTTCAGTCCATGATTCATATGGGTGATACGAGTTACAAGATAATTTCAGCCCGTGATTGATATTGCTCATATGAGTTACAAGATGAACAAATTCAGCCTGTATTTCATATGGCTCATGAGTTATAAGATGAACCATATCAGCCTGTGATTCATATGGCTCATACGAATTACAAGACAAACAAATTCAGCCTGTGATTCATATGGCTCATACGAGTTACAAGACAAACAAAATCAATTTGTGATTAAAATGTCTCATACAAGTTACAAGAAGAACAAATTTAGCCTGTGATTCCTATGGCATATATGAGTTACGAGACAAAAAGTTTCAGCCTGTGATTCATGCGGCTCAAACTAATTATCATCATCTTCTTTTGGCTGTTCCTGTTAGGGGTCACCACAACAGATCACGTGTTTCCATTTCTTCCTGTCCTCTGCATCTTGCTCTGTCACACCAACCACCTGCATGTCCTCTCTCACCACATCCATAAACCTTATCTTAGGCCTTCCTCTTTTCCTGTTACCTGGTAACGTCATCCTTAGCATCTTTTTCCCCAATATACTCCACATCCCTCCTCAGCATATGTCCAAACCAACGTAATCGTGCCTCTCTGGCTTTGTCTCCAAACCTTCCAACCTGGGCTGACCCTCTAATATACTTATTCCTAATCCTGTCCACCCTCGTCACACCCAGTGCAAATCTTAGCATCTTTAATTTTGCCACATCCAGCTCAAACTCCTCCCTTTTTGTCAATGCCACTGTCCCTAACCCATATAACATAGCTGGTCTCACTACCCTCTTGTAGACCTTCCCTTTCACTCGTACAGGTACTCATCTGTCACAAATCACTCCTGACACTCTTATCCACCCACTCCATCCTGCCTGTACTCTCTTCTTCACCTCTCTTCCACACTCACCATTACTCTGAACTATTGACCCCAAGTATTTAAACTCATCCACCTTCACCACCTCTACTCCTTGCATCCTCACCATTCCTCTATCCTCCCTCTAATTCACACACATATATTCTGTCTTAGTCCTGCTGACCTTCATTCCTCTTCTCTCTAGAGCATATCTCCATCTCTCCAGGGTCTCCTCCACCTGTTCCCTACTCTCACTACAGATCACAATGTCATCTGCAATCATAGTCCATGGGGACTTCCTGTCTGATCTCGTCTGTCAACCTGTCCATCACCATTGCAAATAAGAAAGGGCTCAGAGCTGATCTTTGATGTAACCCCACCTCCACCTTAAACGCATCTGTCACTCCCACCGCAGACCTCACCACTGTCACACTACTCTCGTACATATCCTGTACTACTCTTACATACTTCTCTGACACTCCTGACTTCCTCATACAATACCACAACTCCTCTCCAGGCACCCTGTCATATGCTTTCTCTAAGACTACAAAAACACAATGCAACTCCTTCTGACATTCTCTGTACCTCTCCATCAACACTCTCAGAGCAAACATCGCATCTGTAGTGCTCTTTCCCGGCATGAAACCATACTGCTGATCACTAATCATCACGTCCCTTCTTAATCTTGCTTCCACTACTCTCCCATGACTTCATGCTGTGACTGATCAATTTAATCCCTCTATAGTTACTACAGCTCTGCACATCACCCTTATTCTTAAAAATCAATACCAAAACACTTTTTCTCCATTCCACAGGCTTCCTCTCACTTTCCAAGATTTCATTAAACAATCTGGTTAAAAACTCCACTGCCATTTCACCTAAACACCTCCATGCTTCCACAGGTATATCATCTTGGCCAACAGCCTTTACATTCTTTATTCTCTTCATAGCTAACCTAACTTCCTTCTTGCTAATCCACTGTACTTCATGATTTCATCCAACCTTTTCTACCTCTCATTCTCTTCATTCATCTACCCCTCAAAGTACTCTTTCCAGTTGACAGTAATAAGTACCAAACAATTGTGTTATAGCATATTTAAAGCCTACTTTGCTTCTCATATTTTCCAACCTTACAGTTATAACGCTGCAGATAAATCCTGTAATATCATAAGGAGTATGAGTTGCTATTTGACATATGACATATGTGGTACACTAGCAATGAAATATGCCAGTGGCACTAACAAATATATAGGAATTGCTAAGAAATATAGTCTTAAACTATATAATACCAATGCCAAAAACAAATTAGTAGCATTCATACCACTAAAATATGACTTTTTGAATTAAAAGAAAACTATAAGATTACTGATAAATGACAATTCAAATGCAACATTATATTCATTGTTACGGATACTTTCTGATTTAATCAACTTGTGGCATGGTTAACTGATGCATAGAATGCTTAACATTTTTTTTTTTTTTATGTATGTATGCATATATGTGTGTATGCATGTGTGTGTATATATATATATATATATATATATATATGTGTGTATGTATATATATATATATATATATATATATATATATATGTATATATATATATATGTATATATATATATATATATATATACACATATAAATATATATATATATATATATATATATATATATATATATATAGGTAGACCATTACAATAAATTTGATACCTATGAATGCCACTCACACTATAAGGGAGATAGACAGCAAGCATATTATTTTTAAGATGCATAACCGTTATTGCTACACAAAAGATCAATTAAAATAAAAGATTTTCCTTTACAATTTAAACAAAACCAAATAGTTAAGTATTAAATCTATGTATAGTAGTGTTGCCTTAGTGTTTTATAAAATATTAAAAATAGATAAAGACTGTATTTAAGTAATCTGTAAAGACAGATGCATGTATACTTAAAAGATATATAAGATACTTTTCATTATATATGGCGGGGCTGGGGGAGGATGCTGAAATGCAGACTTAGAGAGATCGCTTGAATGATTAGATCATTCAAGGATGAGATGTTTTTTCTCATGGAGGGGTTTGGTGGTTGTTTATCTTATATTGTTCTCAGTTATGATCTTGTAATTTACTTTTATTGGGTGTCTATAATCTATTGTAATACTGTTGGAAGAAGAAAGAACAAGTCATTCTCTTCATGTACACACATCTACACATTGTTACGAGTATATGAATATGGATAAAAGCAAAGCTAATATAAATCCTATTGCAAAATGTATATCTCTTAATGTAAATGGTTTAAATAATAGCTGCAAAAGGGGAAGTCTTTATAGATATTTAAAGCTATGTGAAGCACAACTAGTATTTTTACAGGAAACACACCTTACACAGGAAGACATAAATAAAATAAACAATAAAAATTATACAATACTAGTAAGTTCCACCTATAATCAGAAGCGAAGGGGAGTAGCAATTTTGTGGAAAACACTACTTTAATGCCTAAAATCATAAACACGTTCCATGACAACTCAGGAATGTTTTGTCTAGTGACAATATCTATCAATGAAATGATATATACATTCGTGAATATTTATTGGATACCAGGACTAGGTGTTAGAGTGGCCAAACAACACTTAGAAGACATTGTACAATATACCAAAGGCAATTTAATCATAGCTGGAGATTTCAATTGCATTATAAAAGAAACTGACACAAATACTAAAACTACACGTAAGAGATCACCTTTAACAAAGTTGTTATCTGAGTTTGTTGAAACTTTTAATATAGTTGACATAAATGAGTATGCTATCCCAGATTCACTATTCTTTACACATTTTTCCCATAGACATAATACATACTCTAGAATAGATAGAGTGTACATAACAAAGGATTTAACCTCTAAATTAAATAAAGTCAAGACAATTTCATGTCCATTTTCGGACCGTAACGTTTGAGATAGACTTATGTTTCAAGAGAAGGATATCAGTAACAAGAATACCATCTTACATAACAAATCTCAAAGATTTTAAGGAATTTTATATTAAAGAGACACAAACATTCCTAGATATCAATCTTACAAAAGATGTATCTGAAATATATATATGGGATGCATTGAAAGCATACCTATATGGAAGAGCGGTGGGATGGTATAAAAATAAACAAAAACAGTGGAATAAGGAATTAATGGAATTACATTCAAAAGTAGATAATTTAAAGCTTGATATTCAAAATGGAAACACCAACTTAATAAAAGAACTAGAAGATACTAATAAAAAATACTCAGAGACGCTATACCACAAAACAATGATCAACTTAGAAAAAATTAAACTATGTTACGATTCAATGAACCCTAAAAACCAACGAAGAATTGCAAATAGGACTAAAAAGATTATTAAAACAAATCAAATCAAGGAAATACATAATATAGAAACCAAAAAGAAAGTATCTGATTTAGAAGGAATACTAGAAGCTTTTAGGCTATTTTTTCATAAACTTAATAATCAAAATGAGAAAACAGAAACACATTCAGCATTGAAAGCTTTTCTCAAAAACAATGTTAAAGTTAGGTTATTAGAGGAGCAGGTACAACTAATAGATAAACAAATAACAATGACAGAACTTAAAGCTGAAGTAAATAAGCTAAAATTAAACAAAGCTCCAGGTATAGATAATATCACCCCAGAAATGTTTAAATTACTATCAAATGAGGCTTTGCTGTTGTTATTGAATGTCTTTACATCAGTTAAAAATGGTAAAGACATTCCTCCTTCTTGGAAATACACATTAATATCACCAATTCTGAAACAAAATAAAGATCCCAGTGAATGTTCATCATACAGACCCATTTCACTTCTTAATATAGATTATAAAATTTTTATGGCAATGCATGCTGCTCGAATAAAACAATTATTACCACTTTTGATAGAGGAGGATCAAACAGGTTTTATAAAAGATAGGAACACTTATGACAACATTAAAATAATTCTTTCCTTAATTGATTATATAAATGTCACAAAAAAAAATGAATGTTATTAGCTTAGACATAAATAGCGCATTTGATTCAGTGAACTGGGATTATCTGTGGTTAGTTTTAGAAGAATATAGCTTCTCAAACAACTTCACTTTGTTAATAAAATCATTATATGAAAAATCATTGGCTTATATAAAACTGGGATCTTGTCTGTCTAAATCTATTAAAATAACTAAGGGCACAAAACAAGGCTGCCCTCTTTCTCCGTTATTGTTTGTGCTAGTCATTGAACCCTTAGAAAATAATATACATATGGATAAAAATATTGAAGGAATACAACTAGACAACAGCCTAGAGCTTAAAATTCAACT
The DNA here is from genome assembly GCF_019279795.1 of Protopterus annectens. Classification (NCBI taxonomy): domain Eukaryota; kingdom Metazoa; phylum Chordata; order Ceratodontiformes; family Protopteridae; genus Protopterus; species Protopterus annectens. Next base: position 898,183,426 of record NC_056741.1, on the reverse strand, counting down.
TTTTGCTGATGATATTTTAATTACCTTAAAAAATAATAATAGCAGTTTAAAAGCATTATGGGACTCAATTCAAAACTTTCAAAACTTTTCAAGTCTTAAATTTAATGAGAACAAAACAAATGTATAGCTTATAAATACTAATAAAAAAGATCTAAATAAAAAATACCATAAATTTATCTCTACCGATAATATAATTAAATACTTAGGAATTATAATAACTAACAACCTAGATACTACAATTGAAACAAATTATAGAGAGACCTTAAATAATATTAAAAATCTAATACAAAGATGGAATAAATTCTTCTTTTCAATGGAAGAAAGGCTTTATATAATTAAAATGATCATATTTCCAAAAATTCTTTATGTCATACAAGTTTGTTCTTTGCCAATAGCTAAATCACACCTAAAACAATTAAAAGATTTAATGGTAAGATTCCTATGGTATCCAAAAAAAACAAGGATAGCTATGAAGTATCATCTAGATGATTGGGATATAGGTGGCATAGGTTTACCAGACATAGAAATATATTTGCATTCATCCATTATTAAAACAATATCATTATGGCTAAATACAAAATATACATCAAAATGGAAGCTAGTTCATGAGAGAATCTGGTTAAAATCAGGATTTGTAGTAGCAAATAAGTATACAGATTTCATACCAAACAATTTTCTATGGCTGATGAAGGAATATATGATGATACATAAGAATAAAAATATAAGTTCCAAATACATTACTTATACACTAAAAATTTTCCAAAATCTTATTAATAGCAATCCTGATATTAAAGCATGGTCATTTCTTTTATATCCAGTAGCGTACACACAAGGTAATATAATAACATTTAATATGGACGTAGTCAACATGCTTAAAGAAAAGGGATTAATATATTGGCATCAATTGCTAAACTCTGGAAAACCTCTGACAATAGACCAGATTAAACAGAAATTAAATATGGAAGATAGTTTGTGGTTACATGTACAAGAATTAAGACAGTATATATTAAGCAAACAAGAAACAATGCAACCATCAATAAGACAAAATGTTCCTAACCTTATAGAACATATAATATTACTAACAAATCAACCCATTACTGGAAAGGGATACTTATCATCTATTTATAAAACAAACAAAAAAATAAAAATGCATAATAATGACAAAATATGGAATTATTATAGATCAGTTAATGGACATGTGCCAAATGACAGAGATAAAAAACTAATTCTTCTCTCTCTCTTACATGGCAATTCATACACAGATCTTATGTAACCCCTCATAAAATGGAACTTATGTTTAAGAAAAATATTGGCTGCTGGAGATGTGATTTATCAATAAAAGCAGACTGGCAACATATGTTCTATGAATGTCATTTGATTAAACCATATTGGGATAAAATAAATTATTTTCTGCAAATGGTATTCAATGATAAATTCCAGATTTCCAAATCTATTATTTTGTTTAATGCACCTGTACCCGACTGTGTGCCAAGAACAAAATATGTAATCTTATGGACTCTCCTAGCTATTGCAAGGAAGAACATTACATCAAACTGGAAATCCAAAGCTTCTCCAACTTTTAAGCAATTCATGAATATGGTGTCAGCAGTATCGCAATTGGAAATGAACACTATTAAAGGAAGAACTGAAAGAACTACATCATTATAATAGCATGGCAAAAAGTAACTGAAATACTGGAGAATAATGACTGCAGCAGATTATAATCTGGAAACAATTGTATAGAAAGTCAATTATATGTCAACAATAGACACCCTTGTAAATACTTTATTTTGGTTTTAATGTTTGATATCTGTTTAGAGGTTTTAGCCTACCTTTTTAAATAATTTGTAAATACTTCATTGTCATAAATAACCTGCATTCATGTTTTCTTGTTTTTGGAAATGAAGAAAAATATTAAAAAAAAAAAAAAAAAGTACTCTTTCCATCTCCTCAACACACTCTCCTCGCTTGTATGTTTCTCTCATTATCCTTTATCACCTTTACCTGCAGCACATCTTTTCTAGCTCGGTCCCTCTGTCTAGCCAATCTCAAACTAATTATAAGACAAACAAATTACGCCTGTGATTCATATCACACATACGAGTTACAAGAAAAACCATTCAGCCTGTGATTCATATGGCTCATACGATTTACAAGACAAAAAAATTCAGACCGTGATTCATATGGCTCATGAGTTACAAGACAAACAGATTGAACCAGTGATTCATATACCTCATACGAGTTAGAAGAAAAACAAATTCATAGCATGAATCATATGGCTCATACGAGTTTCAAGACAAAGAAATTCTGCACGTGATTAATATGGCTCATATGAGTTACAGGATAAAGAAATTCAGCCCATGATTCATATGGCTCATATGCGTTATGAGACAAACAAATTCACCCTGTCATTCATATGGTTCATACAAGTTACAAGGAATAAATTTCAGCCAGTGATTCATATGCCTGTTACAAGACAAATTCAGCCCATGATTCATACTGTTTATATGAGTTACAAGACAAATTCAGTCTGTGATTTATATGGCTCATACGAGTTACAAGACAAATTCAACCTGTGATTCATATGGTTCATACAAGTTACAAGGTAAATTCTGCCTGTGATTCAGGTGGCTCATAAGAGTTACAGACAAGGAAATTCAGCCTGTGATTCATATGGGTCATACAAGTTATGAAACAAACAAATTCAGCCTATGATTCATATGGATCATATGAGTTACAAGGTACACAAATTCAGTCTGCGATTGATAACTCTCATATGAGTTACAAGACAAATTCAGTCTGTGATTTATATGGTGCATACGATTTACAAGGCAAACAAATTTAGCCAGTGATTCATATGGCTCATATGAGTTACACAACAAACAAATTCACCCTGTCATTCATATGGCTCATACCAGTTACAAGACAAAAAAATTAAGCCCACGATTCTTATGGCTGATACGAGTTATAAGATAAACTTAGGCCATGATTGATATTGCTCATATGACTTACAAGATAAAAAAATTTAGCGTGTGATTCATATGGCTCATACGAGTTACAAGACAAACCATATCAGCCTGTGATTATATGGCTCATATGAGTTGCAAGACAAAAAAATTCAGCCTGTGATTCACATGGCTCATACGAGTTAAAAAAGAAACAAATTCAGCCTATGATTCATTTGGCTCATACAAGTTACAAGACAAAAAACCTCACACCATGATTCAGTTGGCTCATACGAGTTACAAGACAAACAAATTCCGCCCATGATTCGTATGGCTCATATGAGTTACAAGACAAAGAAATTCAGCCCATGATTTATATGGCTTATATGAGTTACAAGACAAAGAAATTCAGCCCGTGATTCATATGGCTTATATGAGTTACAAGACAACAAATTCAGCCTGTGATTCATATAGCTCATGCGAGTAACAAGAGAAACAAATTCAGGCCATGATTCATATGGCTGATACAAGGTGCAAGACAAACCAATTCACCCCGTGATTAATATTGCTCGTATGAATTACAAGACAAATTCAGCCCATGATTCATACTGCTCATACAAGTTACAAGAGAAACGAATTCAGCCTGTGATTCATATGGCCATCACAATTTACAAGACAAACAAATTCATCCAGTGATTCATATGGCTCTTATGAGCTACAAGACAAACAAATTCAACCCATGATTCATATAGCTCATACTAGTTACAAGAAAAACAAATTAAGGCCATGATTCATATGGCTAAGATGATCAAATTCAGCACGTGATTAATATAGCTCATACGAGTTATAAGATAAAGAAATTCAGCCCATGATTCATGTGGCTCATAAGAGTTAGAAGACAATTTCAGCCCATGATTCATATGGCTGATACGAGTTACAAAATAAATTCAGCCTGTGATTCTAATTGCTCATACGAGTTACAAGACAAACAAATTCAGACTGTGATTCATATGGCTCACATGAATTTCAAGACAAACAAATTCTGCCTGTGATTCTTAAGGCTCATACGAGTTACAAGGTAAACAAATTCTACCTGTGATTCCTGTGGCTCATAAGAGTTACAGACAAGAAAATTTAGCCTGTAATACATATGGCTCATATGAGTTATGAGACAAACAAACTCAGCCTGTTATTCATATTGCTCTTATGAGTTTCAAGACCAATAAATTCAGCCCATGATTCATATGGATCATACGAGTTATCAGATAAACAAATTCAGCATGTGATTCATATGGCTCATACAAGTTAAAAGACAAACAAAATCAGCTTGGGATTAATATGGCTCATACGAGTTGCAAGGCAAACAAATTCAGCCTGTGATTCATATGGCTCAAAAGAGTTACAAGACAAATTCAGCCTGTGATTCATATCACTCATACAAATTACAAGACAAAGAAATTCAGCCTGTGATTCATATGGTGCATACGATTTACAAGACAAACAAATTCAGCCTGTTATTCATATGGTTCTTACGAGTTTCAAGACAAATAAATTCAGCCCATGATTCATATGGCTCATATGAGTTACAAGACAAATTCACCCTGTCATTCATATGGCTCATATGAGTTACAACACAAACAATTTCAGCGCATGATTCATATGGCTGATACAATTTACAAGATAAATTCAGTCCATAATTGATATTGCTCATATGAGTTACAAGACAAATTCAGCCCATGATTCGTATGGCTCATACGAGTTACAAGAAAAAGAAATTCAGCCAATGATTCATATAGCTTATAAGAGTTTTAAGACTACCAAATGCAGCCTGGCATTCATATGTCTCATACAAATTACAAGACAAACAAATTCAGCCCATGATTAATATGGCTCATATGAGTTACAAGACAAACAAATTCAGCCCATGACATGTATGGCCCGTAAGAGTTAGAAGACAAAGAAATTCAGCCCATGATTCATATGGCTGATATGAGTTACAAGATAAATTCAGCCTGTGATTCATATTGCTCATATGAGTTACAAGATGAACAAATTCAGCCTGTGTTTCATATGGCTCATATGAGTTAAAAGACAAACAAATTCAGCCTGTGATTCATATGGTGCCTATGATATACAAGATAAACAAATTCAGCCCTTGATTCATATGGCTCATATGAGTTACAAAAGAAACAAATTCACCCTGTCATTCATATGGCTCATACGATTTACAAGACAAACAATTTCAGCTCATGATTCATATGGCTGATACGAGTTACAAGATAAATTCAGCCCATAATTGATATTGCTCATATGTGTTGCAACACAAATTCAGCCCATGATTCGTATGGCTCATACGAGTTACAAGAAAAAGACATTCAGCCAATGATTCATATGGCTTATATGAGTTTTAAGACTAACAAATGCAGCCTGGCATTCATATGTCTCATACAAGTTACAAGACAAAAAAATTCAGATCATGATTAATAAGGCTCATATGAGTTACAAGACAAACAAATTCAGCCCATGAGTCATATGGCTGGTAAGAGTTAGAAGACAAAGAAATTCAGCCCATAATTCATATGCCTCATATGAGTCACAAGACAAACAAATTCAGCCAGTGATTCACATGGCTCATACGAGTTAGAAGACAAATTCAGCCTATGATTCATATGGCTCATACAAGTTACAAGACAAACAAATTCAGCCCATGATTCGTATGGCTCATATGAGTTACAAGACAAAGAAATTCAGCCCATGATTCATATGGCTTATATGAGTTACAAGACAAACATATTCAGCCCATGATACACATGGCTCATATGAGTTACAAAACAACCAATTTCAGCCCGTGATTCATATGGCTCATACGAGTTACAAGACAAACAAATTCAGCCCATGATTAATATGGCTCATACAAGTTACAAGATAAACAAATTCAGTCTGTGATTCATATGGCCCACTCGAGTTACAAGACAAACAAATTCATCCAGTGATTCATATGGCTCATACGATTTACAAGATAAACAAATTCAGCCTGTGATTCATATGGCTCATACGAGTTACAAGACAAACAAAATCAACTTGTGATTCAAATGTTTCATACGAGTTACAAGAAGAACAAATTTAGCCTGTGATTCATATGGCTCATATGAGTTACAAGGCAAAAAAATTCAGCCTGTGATTCATGCGGCTCAAACTAATTATAAGACAAACAAATTACGCCAGTGATTCATATCACTCATGTGAATTACAAGACAAACACATTCAGCCTGTGATTCATATGGCTCATACGATTTACAAGTCTAACAAATTCAGACCATGATTCATATGGCTCATATGAGTTACAAGACAAACAAATTGAACCAGTGATTCAAATAGCTCATACGAGTTAGAAGCAAAACAAATTCAGGCCATGATTCATATATCTCATACGAGTTTCAAGACGAAGAAATTCTGCACTTGATTTATATGGCTCATATGAGTTACAAGAGAAAAATATTCAGCCCATGATTCTTGTGGCTCATAAGAGGTACAAGACAATTTCAGCCTGTGAATCATATGGCTGATACAAGTTGCAAGATAAAGTCAGCCCGTGATACATATTGCTCATACGAGTTGCAAGACAAATTCAGTCTGTGATTTATATGGCTCATACGAGTTACAAGACAAATTCAGCCTGTGATTCATATAGTTCATACAAGTTACAAGGTAAATTCTGCCTGTGATTCAGGTGGCTCATAAGAGTTACAGATAAGGAAATTCAGCCTGTGATTCATATGGGTCATACAAGTTATGAAACAAACAAATTCAGCCTATGATTCATATGGATCATATGAGTTACAAGACAAACAAACTCAGGCCATGATTCAGATGTATCATACGAGTTACAAGACAAACAAATTCAGCCTGTGATTCATATGGCTCATACGAGTTACAAGACAAAGAAATTCAGCCTGTGATTCAAATGGCTGATACGCATTATAAGCCAAACAAATTCAGCCCGTGACTCATATGGCTTATAGAAGTTAGAAGACAAATTAATTCAATCTCTGATTCATACGGCTCATGCAAGTTACAAGACAAACAAATTCAGTCTGTGATTCATATGGCTCATACGTGTTACAAGGTACACAAATTCAGTCTGCGATTGATAACTCTCATATGAGTTACAAGACAAATTCAGCCTGTGATTTATATGGTGCATACGATTTACAAGGCAAACAAATTTAGCCAGTGATTCATATGGCTCATATGAGTTACACAACAAACAAATTTACCCTGTCATTCATATGGCTTATACCAGTTACAAGACAAAAAAATTAAGCCCACGATTCTTATGGCTGATACGAGTTATAAGATAAACTTAGGCCATGATTGATATTGCTCATATGACTTACAAGACAAAAAAATTTAGCGTGTGATTCATATGGCTCATACGAGTTACAAGACAAACCATATCAGCCTGTGATTATATGGCTCATATGAGTTGCAAGACAAAAAAATTCAGCCTGTGATTCACATGGCTCATACGAGTTAAAAAAGAAACAAATTCAGCCTATGATTCATTTGGCTCATACAAGTTACAAGACAAAAAAACTCACACCATGATTCAGTTAGCTCATACGAGTTACAAGACAAACAAATTCCGCCCATGATTCGTATGGCTCATACGAGTTACAAGACAAAGAAATTCAGCCCATGATTCATATGGCTTATATGAGTTACAAGACAAAGAAATTCAGCCCGTGATTCATATGGCTTATATGAGTTACAAGACAACAAATTCAGCCTGTGATTCATATAGCTCATGCGAGTAACAAGAGAAACAAATTCAGGCCATGATTCATATGGCTGATACAAGGTGCAAGACAAACCAATTCACCCCGTGATTAATATTGCTCGTATGAATTACAAGACAAATTCAGCCCATGATTCATACTGCTCATACAAGTTACAAGAGAAACGAATTCAGCCTGTGATTCATATGGCCATCACAATTTACAAGACAAACAAATTCATCCAGTGATTCATATGGCTCTTATGAGCTACAAGACAAACAAATTCAACCCATGATTCATATAGCTCATACTAGTTACAAGAAAAACAAATTAAGGCCATGATTCATATGGCTAAGATGATCAAATTCAGCCGTGATTAATATAACTCATACGAGTTATAAGATAAAGAAATTCAGCCCATGATTCATGTGGCTCATAAGAGTTAGAAGACAATTTCAGCCCATGATTCATATGGCTGATACGAGTTACAAAATAAATTCAGCCTGTGATTCTAATTGCTCATACGAGTTACAAGACAAACAAATTCAGACTGTGATTCATATGGCTCACATGAATTTCAAGACAAACAAATTCTGCCTGTGATTCTTAAGGCTCATACGAGTTACAAGGTAAACAAATTCTACCTGTGATTCCTGTGGCTCATAAGAGTTACAGACAAGAAAATTTAGCCTGTAATACATATGGCTCATACGAGTTATGAGACAAACAAACTCAGCCTGTTATTCATATGGCTCTTACGAGTTTCAAGACCAATAAATTCAGCCCATGATTCATATGGATCATACGAGTTATCAGATAAACAAATTCAGCATGTGATTCATATGGCTCATACAAGTTAAAAGACAAACAAAATCAGCTTGGGATTAATATGGCTCATACGAGTTGCAAGGCAAACAAATTCAGCCTGTGATTCATATGGCTCAAAAGAGTTACAAGACAAATTCAGCCTGTGATTCATATCACTCATACAAATTACAAGACAAAGAAATTCAGCCTGTGATTCATATGGTGCATACGATTTACAAGACAAACAAATTCAGCCTGTTATTCATATGGTTCTTACGAGTTTCAAGACAAATAAATTCAGCCCATGATTCATATGGCTCATATGAGTTACAAGACAAATTCACCCTGTCATTCATATGGCTCATATGAGTTACAACACAAACAATTTCAGCGCATGATTCATATGGCTGATACAATTTACAAGATAAATTCAGTCCATAATTGATATTGCTCATATGAGTTACAAGACAAATTCAGCCCATGATTCGTATGGCTCATACGAGTTACAAGAAAAAGAAATTCAGCCAATGATTCATATAGCTTATAAGAGTTTTAAGACTACCAAATGCAGCCTGGCATTCATATGTCTCATACAAATTACAAGACAAACAAATTCAGCCCATGATTAATATGGCTCATATGAGTTACAAGACAAACAAATTCAGCCCATGACATGTATGGCTCGTAAGAGTTAGAAGACAAAGAAATTCAGCCCATGATTCATATGGCTGATACGAGTTACAAGATAAATTCAGCCTGTGATTCATATTGCTCATATGAGTTACAAGATGAACAAATTCAGCCTGTGTTTCATATGGCTCATATGAGTTAAAAGACAAACAAATTCAGCCTGTGATTCATATGGTGCCTATGATATACAAGATAAACAAATTCAGCCCTTGATTCATATGGCTCATATGAGTTACAAAAGAAACAAATTCACCCTGTCATTCATATGGCTCATACGATTTACAAGACAAACAATTTCAGCTCATGATTCATATGGCTGATACGAGTTACAAGATAAATTCAGCCCATAATTGATATTGCTCATATGTGTTGCAACACAAATTCAGCCCATGATTCGTATGGCTCATACGAGTTACAAGAAAAAGACATTCAGCCAATGATTCATATGGCTTATATGAGTTTTAAGACTAACAAATGCAGCCTGGCATTCATATGTCTCATACAAGTTACAAGACAAAAAAATTCAGATCATGATTAATAAGGCTCATATGAGTTACAAGACAAACAAATTCAGCCCATGAGTCATATGGCTGGTAAGAGTTAGAAGACAAAGAAATTCAGCCCATAATTCATATGCCTCATATGAGTCACAAGACAAACAAATTCAGCCAGTGATTCACATGGCTCATACGAGTTAGAAGACAAATTCAGCCTATGATTCATATGGCTCATACAAGTTACAAGACAAACAAATTCAGCCCATGATTCGTATGGCTCATATGAGTTACAAGACAAAGAAATTCAGCCCGTGATTCATATGGCTTATATGAGTTACAAGACAAACATATTCAGCCCATGATACACATGGCTCATATGAGTTACAAAACAACCAATTTCAGCCCGTGATTCATATGGCTCATACGAGTTACAAGACAAACAAATTCAGCCCATGATTAATATGGCTCATACGAGTTACAAGATAAACAAATTCAGTCTGTGATTCATATGGCCCACTCGAGTTACAAGACAAACAAATTCATCCAGTGATTCATATGGCTCATACGATTTACAAGATAAACAAATTCATGACATGATTCGTATGGATCATGCGAGTTACAGGACAGAAAAATTCAGCCTGTGATTCATATGGCTTTTATGAGTTACAAGACAAACAAATTCAGCCTGTGATTCATATGGCTCATACGAGTTACAAGACAAACAAAATCAACTTGTGATTCAAATGTTTCATATGAGTTACAAGAAGAACAAATTTAGCCTGTGATTCATATGGCTCATATGAGTTACAAGGCAAAAAAATCCAGCCTGTGATTCATGCGGCTCATACGATTTACAAGTCTAACAAATTCAGACCATGATTCATATGGCTCATATGAGTTACAAGACAAACAAATTGAACCAGTGATTCAAATAGCTCATACGAGTTAGAAGCAAAACAAATTCAGGCCATGATTCATATATCTCATACGAGTTTCAAGACGAAGAAATTCTGCACTTGATTTATATGGCTCATATGAGTTACAAGATAAAAAAATTCAGCCCATGATTCATATGGCTCATATGCGCTATGAGACAAACAAGTTCACCCTGTCATTCTTATGGCTCATACGAGTTACAAGAGAAAAAAATTCAGCCCATGATTCTTGTGGCTCATAAGAGGTACAAGACAATTTCAGCCTGTGAATCATATGGCTGATACAAGTTGCAAGATAAAGTCAGCCCGTGATACATATTGCTCATACGAGTTGCAAGACAAATTCAGTCTGTGATTTATATGGCTCATACGAGTTACAAGACAAATTCAGCCTGTGATTCATATAGTTCATACAAGTTACAAGGTAAATTCTGCCTGTGATTCAGGTGGCTCATAAGAGTTACAGATAAGGAAATTCAGCCTGTGATTCTTATGGGTCATACAAGTTATGAGACAAACAAATTCAGCCTATGATTCATTTGGATCATAAGAGTTGCAAGACAAATTTAGCCAGTTTTTTTATATGGCTCATACGAGTTACAAGACAAAGAAATTCAGCCTGTGATTCAAATGGCTGATACGCATTACAAGACAAACAAATTCAACCTGTGACTCATATGGCTTATAGAAGTTAGAAGACAAATAAATTCAACCTCTGATTCATATGGCTCATACGAGTTACAAGACAAACAAATTTAGTCTGTGATTCATATGGCTCATAACAGTTACAAGGTACAAAAATTCAGTCTGTGATTCATAACTCTCATACGAGTTACAAGACAAATTCAGCCTGTGATTTATATGGTGCATACGATTTACAAGGCAAACAAATTTAGCCTGTAATTCATATGGCTCATATGAGTTACACGACAAACAAATTCACCCTGAAATTCATATGGCTCATACCAGTTACAAGACAAACAAATTAAGCCCACGATTCTTATGGCTGATATGAGTTACAAGATAAACTTAGGCCGTGATTGATATTGCTCATATGACTTACAAGACAAAAAAATTCAGCTTGTGATTCATATGGCTCATACGAGTTACAAGACAAACCATATCAGCCTGTGATTCATATGGCTCATATGAGTTACAAGACAAAAAAATTCAGCCTGTGATTCACATGGCTCATACAAGTTAGAAAAAAAACAAATTCAGCCTATGATTCATTTGGCTCATACAAGTTACAAGACAAAAGAAAAACTCACACCATGATTCATTTGGCTCATACGAGTTACAAGACAAAAATTCCGCCCATGATTCGTATGGCTCATACGAGTTACAAGACAAAGAAATTCAGCCCATGATTCATATGGCTTATATGAGTTACAAGACAGCAAATTCAGCCTGTGATTCATATAGCTCATGCGAGTAACAAGAGAAACAAATTCAGGCCATGATTCATATGGCTGATACAAGGTGCAAGACAAACCAATTCACCCCATGATTAATATTGCTCGTATGTATTACAAGACAAATTCAGCCCATGATTCATATTGCTCATACAAGTTACAAGAGAAACAAATTCAGACTGTGATTCATATGGCCATCACAATTTACAAGACAAACAAATTCATCCAGTGATTCATATGGCTCTTATGAGCTACAAGACAAACAAATTCAGCCCGTGATTCATATGGCTTATACGAGTTACAAGACAAACAAATTCAACCCATGATTCATATAGCTCATACTAGTTACAAGAAAAACAAATTAAGGCCATGATTCATATGGCTCTTAAGAATTACAAAATGATCACATTTAGCACATGATTAATATGGCTCATACGAGTTATAAGATAAAGAAATTCAGCTGATGATTCATGTGGCTCATAAGAGTTAGAAGACAATTTCAGCCCATGATTCATGTGGCTGATACGAGTTACAAGATAAATTCAGCCCGTGATTCAAATTGCTCATATGAGTTACAAGACAAACAAATTCAGACTGTGATTCATATGGCTCACATGAGTTTCAAGACAAACAAATTCTGCCTGTGATTCTTAAGGCTCATACAAGTTACAAGGTAAACAAATTCTACCTGTGATTCCTGTGGCTCATAAGAGTTACAGACAAGAAAATTTAGCCTGTAATACATATGGCTCATACGAGTTATGAGACAAATTCAGCCAATGATTCATATGGATCATACGAGTTACAAGACAAACAAATTCAGACAGTTATTCATATGGCTCATACGAGTTACAAGACAAACAAATTCAGCCTGTTATTCATATGGCTCATACAAGTTAAAAGACAAACAAAATCAGCTTGTGATTAATATGGCTCATACGACTTGCAAGGCAAACAAATTCAGCCTGTGATTCATATGGCTGAAAAGAGTTACAAGACAAATTCAGCCTGTGATTCATATCAATGATACAAATTACAAGACAAAGAAATTCAGCCTGTGATTCATATGGTGCATACGATTTACAAGACAAACAAATTCAGCCTGTTATTCATATGGCTCTTACGAGTTTCAAGACAAATAAATTCAGCCCATGATTCATATGGCTCATATGAGTTACAAGACAAATTCACCCTGTCATTCATATGGCTCATATGAGTTACAACACAAACAATTTCAGCGCATGATTCATATGACTGATACGAGTTACAAGATAAATTCAGCCCATAATTGATATTGCTTATATGAGTTACAAGACAAATTCAGCCCATGATTCATATGGCTCATACGAGTTACAAGGCAAACAATTTTAGCCTGTGATTCATGCAGCTCAAATGAATTACTAGACGAAAAAAATTCAGCCCATGATATATGGGTCATACCAGTTACAAGATAAACAAATTCATCACATGGCTCATATGAGTTACAAGACAAACAAATTCAGACCGTGATTCATATGGCTCATACTAGTTAGAAGACAAACAAATTCAGCCGGTAATTCGTATGCCTCATACGAGTTAAAAGACAAAAAAATTCAGCCTGTGATTCATATGGCTCATATGAGTTACAAGGCAAACAAATTCAGCATGTGATTCATATGGCTCATACGAGTTACAAGACAAAAAAATATTCAGCAAATGATTAATATGGCTCATACGAGTTACAAGACAAACAAATTCAGCCGGTAATTCATATGCCTCATACGAGTTAAAAGACAAAAAAATTCAGCCTGTGATTCATATGGCTCATACGAGTTACAAGGCAAACAAATTCAGCCCGTGATTCATATAGCTCATACAGGTTACAGGACAAAAAAATTAGCCTGTGATTCGTATGGCTCACATGAGTTACAAGACAAACAAATGCATCCAGTGATTCATATGACTCATATGAGCTACAAGACAGATTCAGCCCATGATTCATATGGCTCATGCAGGTTACAATACAAACAAATTCAGTCTGTAATTCATATGGCTCATACGAGTTACAAGACAAAGAAATTCAACCAGTGATTCATATGGCTCATATGAGTTAGAAGACAAAGAAATTCAGTGTGTGATTTATAAGGGAATCATTTGAGTAAAAAGACAAACAAATTCAGCCTGTGATTCATATGAGTCATATGAGTTAGAACATAAACAATTTCAGCCCTTGATTCAAATGGCTCATAAGAGTTATAAGACCAACAAATTTAGCCGTGATTCATGTAGCGCATACGAGTTACAAGACAAAGAAATTCAGCCCGTGATTCATATCGCTCATACGAGTTACAAGCGAACAAATTAGCTTGTGATTCATATGGCTCATACAAGTTACAAGACAAACAAATTCATCCAGTGATTCATATGACTCATATGAGCTAAAAGACCAACAAATTCAGCCCATGATTCATATGGCTCATACGGGTTACAAGACAAAAAAATTGAGTCTGTAATTCATATGGCTCATACGAGTTACAAGACAAACAAATTCAACTTGTGATTCATATGGTTAATATGAATTAGAAGACAAAAAAATTCAGCATGTAATTTATAAGGGAATCATTAGAGTAAAAAGACAAACAAATGCAACCTTTGATTTGTAGGGCTTATACGAGTTAGAAGATAAAAAAATTCAGACTTGATTCAAATGGCTCATAAGAGTTACAAGACAAATTCAGCTTGTGATTCACATAGCGCATACGAGTTACAAGACAAAAAAATTCGGACTGTGATTCATGTGAGTTACAAGGCAAACAAATTCGGCCTGTGGTTCATGTGGCTCATAAAAGTTACAGACAAACAATTGCAGCTTGTTATTTATATGGCTCATATTAGTTAGGAGAGAAACAAATTCAGCCCATGATTCATAAGGCTCATAAGAGTTACAAGACAAACAAATTCATGCAATGATTCATATGGCTCATACGAGTTAAAACACAAACAAACTTAGGCCAGGATTCATATGGATCATACGACTTACAAGACAGACAAATTCAGCCTGTGATTCATATGGCTCTTATGAGTTACAAGACAGACAAATTCAGCCGATGATTCAAATGGATCATACAAAGTATAAGAAAGACAAATTAAGCCTGTGATTCAAATGGCTGTTAAATTTGACAAGGCAAACAAATTCAGCCTGTGATTCATATGGCTCAAATGAGTTAAAAGAAAAACAAATTAAGCCTGAGATTCATATCACTCATGCGAGTTATAAGACAAACAATTTCAGCCTATGATTCATATGGCTCGTACGAGTTACAAGACAAAAAAATTCAGTCCGTGATTCATATTGCTCTTATGAGTTATAAGACAAACAAATTCAACCTGTGATTTATATGGCTCAAATGAGTTACAAGACTAACAAATTCAGCCTGAGATTCATATGGCTCATACAAGTTACAAGACAAACAATATCAGCCTGTGATTCATATGGCCCATACGAGTTACAAGAGAAACAAATTCAGCCTATGATTCATATGGTTCATACAAGTTACAAGACAAACCAATTGAGGCCATGATTCATATAGCTCATACGAGTTACAAGACAAACAATTTCAGGCCATGATTCATATGGCTTATACGAGTTACAAGACAAAGAAATTCAGCCTGTGATTCATATGGCTTATTTGAGGTACAAGATAAGCAAATTCAGCCCATGATTCACATGGCTCATATGAGTTACAAGACAAATTTAGACCATGATTCATATAGCTCAAACGAGTTACACGAAAAAAAATTTCAAGTTAAGATTGATATGGCTCATGCGAGTTACAAGACAAACAAATTCAGCCTGTGATTAATATGGCTCACATGAGTTATAAGATAAACAGATTCAGCTTATGATTCATATGGCTCATACAAGCTACAAGAGAAACAAAATCAGCCCATGATTCATATGGCTCATAGGAGTTACAAGACAAACAAATTCATGCAATGATTCATATGGATCATATGAGTTACAAGACAAACAAATTCAGCCTATGATTCATATGGCTCATATGATTTACAAGACAAACAAATTCAGCTGATGATTCAAATGGCTCATAAGAGTTTCAAGACCAACAAATTCAGCCTGTGATTCATATGGCACATACGAGTTACAAGACAGACAAATTCAGCCCGTTATTCATATGGCTCACACGAGTTACAAAGCAGACAAATTCAGCCCGTGAATCATATTGTTCATACGAGTTACAAGACAAATTCAGCCCATGATTCATATGGCTCGTACGCATTATAAAACAAATTCAGCCCATGATTCATATTGCTCATATGAGTTACAAGTCAAATTCAGCATGTGATTCATATGGCTCATACAAGTTACAAGACAAACAAATTTAGCCTGTGATTCATTTGGGTCATACGAGTACCAAGACAAACCAATTCAGCCTGTGATTCATATGGCTCATACGAGATACAAGACAAACAAATTCAGCCTGTGATTCATAGGGCTCATACGAGTTACAAGAGAAATAAATTCAGCCTGTGATTTATATGGCTCATACTAGTTACAAGACAAACAAAATCAACCTGTGATTCAAATGTCTCATATGAGTTACAAGAAGAACAAATTCAGCCTGTGATTCATATGGCTCATATGAGTTACAAGGCAAACAATTTCAGCCTGTGATTCATGCGGCTCAAATGAATTACAAGACAAACAAATTCAACCCATGATTAATATGGGTCATATGAGTTACAAGATAAACAAATTCAGCCCATGATTCATATGGCTCGTACGAGTTACAAGACAAGCAACTTCAGCCAGTGATTCATATGGCTCATACTAGTTAGAAGATCAACAAATTCTGCCTGTAATTCATATGCCTCATACGAGTTACAAGACAAATTCAGCATGTGATTCATATGACTCATACGAGTTACAAAACAAACAAATTCAGCCCATGATTCATATGGATCATACGAGTTACAAGACAAAAAAAATTCAGCAAATGGTTAATATGGCTCATACAAGTTACAAGACAGAGAAATTCAGCCCGTGATTCCTATCGCTCATACGAGTTACAAGCAAACAAATTAGCCTGTGATTCATATGGCTCATACAAGTTACAAGTCAAACAAATTCATCCAGTGATTCATATGACTCATACGAGCTAAAAGGCAAACAAATTCAGCCCATGATTCATATGGCTCATACGGGTTACAAGACAAAATAATTGAGTCTATAATTCATATGGCTCATACGAGTTACAAGACAAACAAATTCAACTTCTGATTCATATGGTTCTTTGTTACAAGACAAATTCGGCCAATGACTCATATGGCTGATATGAGTTATAAGACAAACAAATTCAGCCTGTGATTCACATGGCTCATACAAGTTACAAGACAAACCAATTGAGGCCATGATTCATATGGCTCATATGAGTTACAAGACAAACAATTTCAGGCCATGATTCATATGGCTTATACGAGTTACAAGACAAAGAAATTCAGCCTGTGATTCATATGTCTTATTTGAGGTACAAGATAAGCAAATTCAGCCCATGATTCACATGGCTCATATGAGTTACAAAACAAATTCAGACAATGATTCATATAGCTCAAACGAGTTACACGAGAAACAATTTTAAGCTAAGATTGATATGGCTCATGCGAGTTACAAGACAAACAAATTCAGCCTGTGATTAATATGGCTCACATGAGTTATAAGATAAACAGATTCAGCTTATGATTCATATGGCTCATATAAGCTACAAGAGAAACAAAATCAGCACGTGATTCATATGGCTCATAGGAGTTACAAGACAAACAAATTCATGCAATGATTCATATGGATCATACGAGTTACAAGACAAACAAATTCAGCCCATTATTCATATGGCTCATATGATTTACAAGACAAACAAATTCAGCCCATGATTCAAATGGCTCATAAGAGTTACAAGACCAACAAATTCGGCCTGTGATTCATATGGCACGTACGAGTTACAAGACAGACAAATTCAGCCCGTTATTCATATGGCTCATATGAGTTACAAGACAATTTCAGCCCATGATTCATATGGCTCACATGAGTTACAAAACAGACAAATTCAGCCCATGAATCATATTGTTCATACGAGTTACAAGACAAATTCAGCCCATGATTCATATGGCTCGTACGCATTATAAAACAAATTCAGCCCATGATTCATATTGCTCATACGAGTTACAAGTCAAATTCAGCATGTGATTCATATGGCTCATATGAGTTACAAGACAAATTCGGCCAATGACTCATATGGCTGATATGAGTTATAAGACAAACAAATTCAGCCTGTGATTCACATGGCTCACACAAGTTACAAGACAAACAAATTTAGCCTGTGATTCATTTGGGTCATACGAGTACTAAGACAAACCAATTCAGCCTGTGATTCATATGGCTCATACGAGTTACAAGACAAACAAATTCAGCCCCTGATTCATTTGGCTCCTACGAGTCACAAGACAAACAAATTCAGCCTGAGATTCATATGGCTCATACAAGTTACAAGACAAACAAATTCAGGCTGTGATTCATATGACTCATACGATTTAAAAGACAAACAAATTCAGCATGTGATTTATATGGCTGATACAAGTTACAAGGTAAACAAATTCTGACTGTGATTCATATGGCTCTTATGAGTTAAAAGACAAACAAATTCATCCTGTGATTTACAGGGCTCATACGAGTTACAAGACAAACAAATTCAGCCTGTGATTTATATGGCTCATATGAGTTATAAGACAGACAAAATCAACCTGTGATTCGAAGGTCTCATACGAGTAACAAGAAGAACAAAAAATTCAGCCTGTTATTTATATTGCTCATACGAGTTACAAGGCAAACAATTTCAGCATGTGATTCATGCGACTCAAATGAGTTACAAGAGAAACAAATTCAGCCCATGATTAATATGGGTCATACGAGTTACAACAAAAACAAATTCAGCCCATGAATCATATGGCTTGTATGAGTTACAATACAAATAAATCCAGCCTGTGATTCATATGGCTCATACTAGTTAGAAGACAAACAAATTCAGCCGGTAATTCGTATGCCTCATACGAGTTAAAAGACAAAAAAAATTCAGCCTGTGATTCATATGACTCATACGAGTTACAAGGCAAACAAATTCAGCCTGTGATTCATATGGCTCATACGAGTTACAAGGCAAACAAATTCAGCCTGTGATTCATATGGCTCAAATGAGCTACAAGACAAACAAATTCATCCTGTGATTTATATCACTCACACGAGTTACAAGACAAACAAATTTAGCCTGTGATTCATATGGCTCATACGAGTTACAAGACAAACAAAATCAGCTTGTGTTTCAAATGTCTCATACGAGTTACAAGAAGAACAAATTTAGTCTGTGATTCATATTGCACATACGAGTTACAAGACAAACAAATTAAGCCCGTGATTAATATGGCTCATACGAATTACGAGACATACAACTTCAGCCTATGATTCATATGGCCCACTCGAGTTACAAGAGAAACAAATTCATCCAGTGATTCGTATAGCTCATACGATTTATAAGACAAACAAGTTCACGACATGATTCATATGGATCATGTGAGTTACAAGACAGACAAATTCAGCCTGTGATTCATATGGCTTTTATGAGTTACAAGACAAACAAATTCAGCCTGTGATTCAAATGTTTCATACAAGTTACAAGAAGAACAAATTTAGCCTGTGATTCATGTGGTTCATATGAGTTACAAGGCAAACAATTTCAGCCTGTGATTCAAGCGACTCAAACTAATTATAAGACAAACAAATTATGCCTGGGAATCATATCACTCATACGAGTTACAAGACAAACACATTCAGCCTGTGATTCATTTGGCTCATATGATTTACAAGACAAACAAATTCAGACCGTGATTCATATAGCTCATATGAGCTACAAGACAAACAAATTCAGGCCATGATTCATATGGCTCATGCAAGTTTCAAGATGAACAAATTCAGTACGTGATTAATATGGCTCACATGAGTTACAAGATAAAGAAATTCTGCCCATGATTCATATGGCTTACATGCGTTATAAGACAAACAAATTCACCCGGTCATTCATATGGCTCATACGAGTTGCAAGACAAAGAAATTCAGCCTGTGATTCATGTGGTTCAAAAGAGGAACAAGACAATTTCAGCCCATGATTCATATGGCTGATACAAGTTAAAAGACAAACAAATTCAGCTTGGGATTAATATGGCTCATACGAGTTATAAGGAAAACAAATTCAGCTTGTGATTCATATGGCTCAAATGAGTTACAAGACAAAGAAATTCAGCCTGTGATTCATATCACTCATACGAATTACAAGACAAAGAAATTCAGCCTGTAATTCATATGGCACTCATGATTTACAAGACAAACAAAGTTAGCCCATGATTCATATGGCTGATATGAGTTACAAGACAAACCAACTCAGCCTGTGATGCAAATGGTTCATATGCATTAGAAGACAAACAAATTCAGCCCGTGATTCATATGGCTCATACAAGTTAGAAGACAAATAAATTCAACCTCTGATTCATATGGCTCATACGAGTTACAAGTCAAACAAATTCAGCCTGTGATTTATAAGGTGCATACAATTTACAAGACAAACAAATTCAGCCCATGATTCATATGGCTGATATGAGTTACAAGACAAACAATTTCATCCTGTCATTCAAATGGCTTGTACGAGTTATAAGTCAAACAAATTCAGCCTGTGATTCATAACTCTCATACGAGTTACAAGAGAAACAAATTCAGCCCATGATTCTTATGGCTCATACAAGTTACAAGACAATTTTAGCCCATGATTCATATTGCTGATAAGAGTTACAAAATAAACTTAGCCTGTGATTGATACTGCTCATATGAGTTACAAGACAGAAAAATTCAGCCTGTGTTTCATATGGCTCATACAAGTTACAAGACAAACAATATCAGCCTGTGATTCATATGTCTCATATGAGTTACAAGACAAACAAATTCAGCCTGTGATTCACATGGCTCATACGAGTTAGAAAATAAACAAATTCTGCCTATGATTCATTTGGCTCATACAAGTTACAAGACAAAAAAACTCATGCCAGGATTCATATGGCTCATACGAGTTACAAGACAAACAAATTCTGCCCATGATGTGTATGGCTCATATGAGTTACAAGACAAAGAAATTCAGCCCATGATTCATATGGCTTATATTAGTTACAAGACAAACAAATTCAGCCCATTATTGACATGACTCATATGAGTTACAAGACCAACAAATATAGCCAATGATTTGTATGGCTCATACGAGTTACAAGACAAAGAAATTAGGCCGTGATTCATATGGTTTATATGAGTTACAAGACAACAAATTCAGCCTGTGATTAATATTGCTCATACAAGTTACAAGATAAACAAATTCAGCCTGAGATTAATATGGCCGACATGAGTTATAAGAAAAACAAATTCATCCAGTGTTTCATATCGCTCATACGAGCTACAAGACTAACAAATTCAGCTCATGATTCATATGGCTTATACGAGTTATAAGACAAATTCAGCCTGTTATTCATATGGCTCATACGAGTTATAAGACAAAAAAATTCAGCCGATGATTCATATGGATCATACGAGTTACAAGACAAAAAAATTCAGCCTGTGATTCATATGGCTCATACGAGTTACAAGACAAACAAATTCAGCTTGGGATGAATATGGCTCATACGAGTTACAAAGCAAACAAATTCAGTCTGTGAATCATAAGGCACCTATGATATACAAGATAAACAAATTCAACCCATGATTCATATGGCTCATATGAGTTACAAGACAAATTCACCCTGTCATTCATATGGCTCATACGAGTTACAAGGCAAACAAATTAAGCCTGTGATTCATCTGGCTTATACAAGTTAGAAGGCAAAAAAATTCCGCCTGTGATTCATATGACTCAAGCAAATTACAAGACAAAAAAAATCATCCTGTGATTCATATCACTCATATGAGTTAGAAGACAAAGAAATTCAGCCAGTAATTCATATGGCTCATACGATTTACAAGACAAACAAATTCAGCCCGTGATTCATTTGACTAATACGAGTTACAAGGTACACAAATTTTGCCTGTGATTGATGTGGCTCATAAGGTTCCAGACAACAAGTTCAGCCTGTGATTCATATGGCTCACATGCGGTACAAGACAAACAAATTCAACCTGTGATTCATATGGCTCATACAAGTTACAATCTAAACCATTTCAGCCTGTGATTGATATGGCTCATACATGTTACAAGAGAAACAAATTCAGCCTGTGATTCATATGGCTCACATGCGGTACAAGACAAACAAATTCAACCTGTGATTCATATGGCTCATACAAGTTACAATCTAAACCATTTCAGCCTGTGATTCATATGGCTCATACATGTTACAAGAGAAACAAATTCAGCCTGTGAGTCATATGGCTCATATGCGGTACAAGACAAACAAATTCAACCTGTGATTCATATGGCTCATACAAGTTACAATCTAAACCATTTCAGCCTGTGATTCATATGGCTCATACATGTTACAAGAGAAACAAATTCAGCCTGTGAGTCATATGGCTCATATGCGTTACAAGATAAACAAATTCAGCCCATTATTCATATGGCTCTTCAAGTTAGAAAACAAAAAAAACTCATGCCATGCTTCATATGGCTGATACAAGTTAAAAGACAAACAAATTCAGTCCATGATTCATATGGCTTATATGAGTTACAAGACAAACAAATTCAGCACGTGATTCATATGGCTCATACGACTTGCAAGACAAACTACTTCAGGCCGTGATTCATATAGCTCCTACGAGTTGCAAGACAAACAAATTCAGCTTGTGATTCATATGGCTCATATGAGTCACAAGACAAAAATTTCAGCCCATGATTCATATAGCTGATACAAGTTACAAGTCAAACAAATTCAGCCCGTGAATCATATTGTGCATACGAGTTACAAGACAAACAAATTCAACCTGTGATTTATATGGCTCATGCGAGTTTCAAGACAAACAATATTAGAATGTGATTAATATGGCTCATACGATTTACAAGACATAAAAATTCTGCCAGTGATTCATATAGCCTTTACGAGTTAAAAGACTAACAAATTCAGACCATGATTCACATGGCTCATATGAGTTACAAGACAAACAATTTCAGCCCGTGATTTTTATGGCTCATACGAGTTACAAGATAAATTCAGCATGTGATTCGTATGGCTCATTTGAGTTTCAAGACAAACAAATTCAGCCCATGATTTACATGGCTCATACGATTTACAAGATAAATTCAACCAATGATTCATATGGCTCATATGAGTTATAAGACATAGAAATTCAGCCAGTGATTCACATGGCTCATACGAGTTACAAGACAAACAGATTCAGCCTATGATTCATATGGGTCATACGAGTAATAAGACAAACAAATTCAACCGGTGACTCATATGGTTCATACGAGTTACAGGACAAACAAATTCAGCCCTTGATTTATTTGGCTCATATGAGTTACAAGACAAAGAAATTCAGCCTGAGATGCATATGGCTCATACAAGTTACAAGACAAACAAATTCAGCATGTGATTCATATGACTCATACAAGCTACAAGACAAACAAATTCAGCCCATGATTTTTATGGCTCATACAGGTTAGAAGACAAACAAATTCAGCCTGTGATTCATATGGGTCATATGAGTTACAAGACAAACAAATTCAGCCTGTGATTCAAATGGCTCATACGCATTACAAGACAAACAAATTCAGCCCATGATTCATATGGCTTTTATGAGTTACAAGACAAACAAATTCAGCCCGTGATTCATACGGCTCATATGACTTGCAAGACAAAGTACTTCAGGCCGTGATTCATATAGCTCATATGAGTTACAAGACAAACAAATTCAACCTTTGATTAATATCACTCCTACGAGTTACAAGACAAACAAATTCAGCTTTTGATTCATATGGCTCATATGATTTACAAGACAATCAAATTCAGCTCATGATTCATATGGCTCACATGAGTCACAAGACAAAAAATTCAGCACGTGATTCATATGGCTGATAAGAGTTACAAGACAAACAAATTCAGCCTGTGATTTATATGGCTCATGCGAGTTTCAAGACAAACAATATCAGAATGTGATTCATATGCTCATATGATTTACAAGACATAAAAATTCTGCCCGTGATTCATATAGCCTTTATGAGTTAAAAGACAAACAAATTCAGACCATGATTCATATGGCTCATATGAGTTACAAGAAAAACAATTTCAGCCCGTGATTATTATGGCTCATACCAGTTACAAGATAAACAAATTCAGCCCATGATTCATATGGCTCATACACGTTATAAGACAAATTCACCCCTTGATTCATATTGCTCATATGAGTTACAAGACAAATTCAGCATGTGATTCGTATGGCTCATATGAGTTACAAGACAAACAAATTCAGCCCATGATTTACATGGCTCATACAATTTACAAGATAAATTCAGCCAATGATTCATATGGCTCATATGAGTTACAAGACAAAGAAATTCAGCATGTGATTCACATGGCTCATACAAGTTACAAGACAAACAAATTCAGCCTGTGATTCATATGCATCATATGAGTAACAAGACAAACAAATTCAGCCGGTGACTCATATGGTTCATACGAGTTACAGGACAAGCAAATTCAGCCCTTGATTCATTTGGCTCATATGAGTTACAAGACAAACAAATTCAGCCTGAGATGAATATGGCTCATACAAGTTACAAGGCAATTTTAGCCTGTGATTTTTATGGCTCATACGAGTTACAAGACAAACAAATTCAGCATGTGATTCATATGGCTGACACGAGTTACAAGATAAACAAATTCTGCCTGTGTTTCATGTGGCTCAAAAGAGTTACAGACAAGCAAATTCAGCCTGTGATTCATATGGCTCATTATGAGACAAACAAATTCAGCCCATGATTCATAGGGATCATACGAGTTACAAGACAAACAAATTCAGCATGTGATTCATATGGCTGACACGAGTTACAAGATAAACAAATTCTGCCTGTGTTTCATGTGGCTCAAAAGAGTTACAGACAAGCAAATTCAGCCTGTGATTCATATGGCTCATACGAGTTATGAGACAAACAAATTCAGCCCATGATTCATAGGGATCATACGAGTTACAAGACAAAAAAATTCAGGCAGTTATTTATATGGCTCATATGAGATACAAGACAAACAAATTCAGCCTGTTATTCATATGGCTCATACAAGTTACAAGAGAAACAAATTAAGCTCATGATTCATATGGATCATACAAGTTACAAGAGAAACAAATTCAGCCTGTGATTCATATGGCTCATACGAGTTACAAGAGAAACAAATTCACCTCATGATTCATATGGATCGTACAAGAGAAACAAATTCAGCCCGTGATTGATATGGCTCATACGAGTTACAAGACAAACAAATTCAGCCTGTTATTCATATGGCTCATACAAGTTACAAGAGAAACAAATTAAGCTCATGATTCATATGGATCATACAAGTTACAAGAGAAACAAATTCAGCCTGTGATTCATATGGCTCATATGAGTTACAAGACAGACAAATTCAGCATGTGATTCATATGGCTCATACGAGTTACAAGACAAACAAATTCAGCCCATGATTGATATGGATCATACAAGTTACAAGAGAAACAAATTCAGCCCGTGATTCATATTGCTCATACTAGTTAGAAGACCAACAAATTCAGCCTGTAATTCATATGCCTCATACGAGTTACAAGACAATTAAATTCAGCATGTGATTCGTATGGCTCATACGAGTTACAAGACAAACAAATACAGCCCATGATTCATGTGGCTCATACGAGTTACAAGACAAAAAAATTCAGCAAATGATTAATATGGCTCATACGAGTTACAAGACAGAGAAATTCAGCCCGTGATTCATATGGCTCATACAAGTTACAAGACAAACAAATTCATCCAGTGATTCATATGGCTCATATGAGTTACAAGACAAACAAATTCAGCCTGTAATTC
Source organism: Protopterus annectens (assembly GCF_019279795.1). NCBI lineage: Eukaryota > Metazoa > Chordata > Ceratodontiformes > Protopteridae > Protopterus > Protopterus annectens. The sequence goes on along the minus strand of NC_056741.1, from coordinate 898,157,242 downwards.
ATATGGCTCATATGATTTACAAGACAAAAAAAAATCAGCCTGTGGTTCATGTGGCTCATAAGAGTTACAGAAAAGCAAATGCAGCTTGTGATTTATATGGCTCATATGAGTAACAAGACAAACAAATTCAGCCCATGATTCATAAGGCTCATAAGAGTTACAAGACGAACAAATTCATGCAATGATTCATATGCCTCATACGAGTTAAAACATAAACAGACTTAGGCCATGATTCATATGGATCATTAGAGTTACAAGGCAAATAAATTCAGCCCATGAGTCATATGGATCATACGAGTTACAAGACAGACACATTCAGCCTGTGATTCATATGGCTCTTATGAGTTACAAAACAGACAAATTCAGCCAATGATTCAAATGGATCATACGAAGTATAAGAAAGACATATTCAGCCTGCGATTCAAATGGCTGTTAAATTTGCCAAGGCAAACAAATTCAGCCTGTGATTCATATGGCTCACATGAGTTAAAAGATAAACAAATTAAGCCTGTGATTCATATAAGTCATGCGAGTTACAAGACAAACAATTTCAGCCTATGATTCATATGACTCATACGAGTTACAAGACAAAAAAATTCAGTCCGTGATTCATATTGCTCTTACGAGTTATAAGACAAACAAATTCAACCTGTGATTCATATGGCTCAAATGAGTTACAAGACAAACAATATCAGCCTGTAATTCATATGGCCCATATGAGTTACAAGAGAAACAAATTCAGCCTGTAATTCATATGGCTCATACAAGTTACAAGACAAACAATATCAGCCTGTGATTTATATGGCCCATAAGAGTTACAAGAGAAACAAATTCAGCCTGTGATTCATATGGCTCATACTAGTTACAAGACAAACAAATTCAGACCATGATTCATATTGTTCATACAAGTTACAAGACAAACCAGTTGAGGCCATGATTCATATGGCTCATATGAGTTACAAGACAAACAATTTCAGGCCATGATTCATATGGCTTATACGAGTTACAAGACAAAGAAATTCAGCGTGTGATTCATATGGCTAATTTGAGGTGCAAACCAAGCAAATTCAGCCTGTGATTCACATGGCTCATATGAGTTACAAGACAAACAAATTCAGCACGTTATTCATATGGCTCATACGAGTTACAAGACAAACAAATTCAGACCATGATTCATATAGCTCAAACGAGTTACAAGAGAAACAAATTCAGGCTATGACTGATATGGCTCATGCGAGTTACAAGACAAACAAATTCAGCCTGTGATTAATATGGCTCATACGAGTTATAAGATAAACAGATTCAGCTTATGATTCATACGGCTCATACAAGCTACAAGACAAACAAAATCATCCCGTGATTCATATGGCTCATATGAGTTACAAGGCAAACAAATTCATGCAATGATTCATATGGATCATACGAGTTACAAGACAAACAAATTCAGCCCATGATTCATATGGCTCATATGATTTACAAGACAAACAAATTCAGCCCGTGATTCAAATGGCTCATATGATTTACAAGACAAACAAATTCATCCTGTGATTCATATGACTCATATGAGTTACAAGACAGACAAATTCAGCCCGTTTTTCATATGGCTGACACGAGTTACAAAACAGACAAATTCAGCCCATGAATCATATTGATCATACGAGTTACAAGACAGATTCAGCCCATAATTCATATGGCTCGTACACATTATAAGACAAATTCAGCCCATGATTCATATTGCTCATATGAGTTACAAGTCAAATTCAGCATGTGATTCATATGGCTCGTATGAGTTACAAGACATATTCGGCCAATGATTCATATGGCTGATACGAGTTATAAGACAAACAAATTCAGCCTGTGATTCGCATGGCTCATACGAGTTACAAGACAAACAAATTTAACCTGTGATTCATATGGCTCATCCGAGTTACAAGACAAACAAATTCAGCCCTTGATTCATTTGGCTCCTACACATCACAAGACAAACAAATTCAGCCTGCGATTCATATGGCTCATACAAGTTACAAGACAAACAAATTCAGGCTGTGATTCATATGGCTCATACGAGTTAAAAGACAAACAAATGATGCCTGTGATTCATGTGGCTCATAAGAGTTATAGACAAGCAAATTCTGACTGTGATTCATATGGCTCTTATGAGTTAAAAGCCAAACAAATTCACCTTGTGATTTATATGGCTCATATGAGTTACAAGGCAAACAATTTCAGCATGTGATTCATGCGACTAAAACGAGTTACAAGAGAAACAAATTTAGCCCATGATTAATATGGGTCATACGAGTTACAAGAAAAAGAAATTCAGCCCATGAATCATATGGCTTGTATGAGTTACAAGACAAACAAATTCCGCCTGTGATTCATATGGCTCATACTAGTTAGATGACAAACAAATTCAGCCAGTAATTTGTATGCCTCATACGAGTTAAAAGACAAAAAAATTCAGCCTGTGATTCATATGGCTCATACGAGTTACAAGGCAAACAAATCCAGCCTGTGATTCATATGGCTCAAATGAGTTACAAGACAAACAAATTCATCCTGTGATTTATATCACTCATACGAGTTACAAGACAAATTCAGCCTGCGATTCATATGGCTCATACGAGTTACAAGACAAACAAAATCAGCTTGTGTTTAAAATGTCTCATACGAGTTACAAAAGAACAAATTTAGTCTGTGATTCATGTTGCACATACAAGTTACAAGACAGACAAATTAAGCCCATGATTAATATGGCTCATACGAATTACGAGACATACAACTTCAGTCTATGATTCATATGGCCCACTCGAGTTACAAGAGAAACAAATTCATCCAGTGATTCGTATGGCTCATACGATTTATAAGACAAATAAATTCACGACATGATTCATATGGATCATGCGAGTTACAAGACAGACAAATTCAGCCTGTGATTCATATGGCTTTTATGAGTTACAAGACAAACAAATTCACCCTGTGATTCAAATGTCTCATACAAGTTACAAGAAGAACAAATTTAGCCTGTGATTCATATGGCTCATACGAGTTACAAGGCAAACAATTTCAGCCTGTGATTCAAGCGGCTCACATTAATTATAAGACAAACAAATTGAGCCTGGGATTCATATCACTCATACAAGTTACAAGACAAACACATTCAGCCTGTGATTCATTTCGCTCATATGATTTACAAGACAAACAAATTCAGGCCATGATTCATATGGCTCATGCAAGCTTCAAGATGAACAAATTCAGCACATGATTAATATGGCTCATATGAGTTACAAGATAAAGAAATTATGCCCATGATTCATATGGCTTATATGCGTTATAAGACAAACAAATTCACCCTGTCATTCATATGTCTCATACGAGTTGCAAGACAAAGAAATTCAGCCCGTGATTTATGTGGTTCAAAAGAGGTACAAGACAATTTCAGCCCATGATTCATATGGCTGATACAAGTTAAAAGACAAGCAAATTCAGCTTGGGATTAATATGGCTCATACGAGTTACAAGGAAAACAAATTCAGCCTGTGATTCATATGGCTCAAATGAGTTACAAAACAAAGAAATTCAGCCTGTGATTCATATCACTCATACAAATTACAAGACAAAGAAATTCAGCCTGTAATTCATATGGCACTCATGATTTACAAGACAAACAAAGTCAGCCCGTGATTCATATGGCTCATATGAGTTACAAGACAAACCAACTCAGCCTGTGATTCAAATGGTTCATACGCATTAGAAGACAAACAAATTCAGCCCATGATTCATATTGCACATACAAGTTAGAAGACAAATAAATTCAACCTCTGATTCATATGGCTCATACGATTTACAAGTCAAAAAAATTCAGCCTGTGATTCATAACCTTCATACGAGTTACAAGACAAACAAATTCAGCCTGTGATTTATATGGCGCATACGATTTACAAGACAAACAAATTCAGCCCATGATTCATATGGCTCATATGAGTTACAAGACAAAAAATTTCATCCTGTCATTCATATGACTTATACGAGTTGTAAGTCAAACAAATTCAGCCTGTGATTCATAACTCTCATACGAGTTACAAGAGAAACAAATTCTGCCCATGATTCTTATGGCTCATACGAGTTACAAGACAATTGTAGCCCATGATTCATATTGCTGATAAGAGTTACAAAATAAACTTAGTCCATGAGTGATACTGCTCATATGAGTTACAAGACAAAAAAATTCAGCCTGTGTTTCATATGGCTCATACGAGTTACAAGACAAACAATATCATCCTGTGATTCATATGGCTCAGATGAGTTACAAGACAAACAAATTAACCTGTGATTCATATGGATCATAGAAGTTACAAGATAAACAAATTCAGCCCGTGATTCATATGGCTCATACTAGTTAGAAGACCAACAAATTCAGCCTGTAATTCATATGCCTCATACGAGTTACAAGACAATTAAATTCAGCATGTGATTCGTATGGCTCATACGAGTTACAAAACAAACAAATACAGCCCATGACTCATGTGGCTCATATGAGTTATAAGACAAAAAAATTCAGCAAATGATTAATATGGCTCATATGAATTACAAGACAGAGAAATTCAGCCCGTGATTCATATGGCTCATACAAGTTACAAGACAAACAAATTCATCCAGTGATTCATATGACTCATATGAGCTACAAGACAAACAGATTTAGCCCATGATTCATATGGCTCATGCAGGTTACAAAACAAACAAATTCAGTCTGTAATTCATATGGCTCATATGAGTTACAAGACAAAAAAATTCAACCTGTGATTCATATAGCGCATACGAGTTACAAGACAAACAAATTCAGCCTGTAATTCATATGGCTCATATGATTTACAAGACAAAAGAAATTCAGCCTGTGGTTCATGTGGCTCATAAGAGTTACAGACAAGCAAATGCAGCTTGTGATTTATATGGTTCATATGAGTAACAAGACAAACAAATTCAGCCCATGATTCATAAGGCTCATAAGAGTTACAAGACAAACAAATTCATGCAATGATTCATATGCCTCATACGAGTTAAAACAGAAACAGACTTAGGTCATGATTCATATGGATCATTAGAGTTACAAGGCAAATAAATTCAGTCCATGATTCATATCGATCATACGAGTTACAAGTTAGACAAATTCAGCCTGTGATTCATATGGCTCTTATGAGTTACAAGACAGACAAATTCAGCCGATGATTCAACTGGATCATACGAAGAATAAGAAAGACAAATTCAGCCTGCGATTCAAATGGCTGTTAAATTTGCCAAGGCAAACAAATTCAGCCTGTGATTCATATGACTCACATGAGTTAAAAGATAAACAAATTAAGCCTGTGATTCATATCACTCATGCGAGTTACAAGACAAACAATTTCAGCCTATGATTCATATGACTCATATGAGTTACAAGACAAAAAATTTCAGTCCGTGATTCATATTGCTCTTACGAGTTATAAGACAAACAAATTCAACCTGTGATTCATATGGCTCAAATGAGTTACAAGACAAACAATATCAGCCTGTAATTCATATGGCCCATATGAGTTACAAGAGAAACAAATTCAGCCTGTAATTCATATGGCTCATACAAGTTACAAGACAAACAATATCAGCCTGTAATTCATATGGCCCATATGAGTTACAAGAGAAACAAATTCAGCCTGTAATTCATATGGCTCATACAAGTTACAAGACAAACAATATCAGCCTGTGATTTATATGGCCCATAAGAGTTACAAGAGAAACAAATTCAGCCTGTGATTCATATGGCTCATACTAGTTACAAGACAAATTCAGACCATGATTCATATTGTTCATACAAGTTACAAGACAAACCAGTTGAGGCCATGATTCATATGGCTCATACGAGTTACAAGACAAACAATTTCAGGCCATGATTCATATGACTTATACGAGTTACAAGACAAAGAAATTCAGCGTGTGATTCATATGGCTTATTTGAGGTGCAAAACAAGCAAATTCAGCCTGTGATTCACATGGCTCATATGAGTTACAAGACAAACAAATTCAGCAAGTTATTCATATGGCTCATACGAGTTACAAGACAAACAAATTCAGTCCATGATTCATATAGCTCAAATGAGTTACAAGAGAAACAAATTCAGGCTATGATTGATATGGCTCATGCGAGTTACAAGACAAACAAATTCAGCCTGTGATTAATATGGCTCATACGAGTTATAAGATAAACAAATTCAGCTTATGATTCATACGGCTTATACAAGCTACAAGACAAACAAAATCAGCCCGTGATTCATATGGCTCATATGAGTTACAAGGCAAACAAATTCATGCAATGATTCATATGGCTCATACGAGTTACAAACAAACTCAGCCCATGATTCATATGGCTCATATGATTTACAAGACAAACAAATTCAGCCCATGATTCAAATGGCTCATATGATTTACAAGACAAACAAATTCAGCCTGTGATTCATATGACTCATATGAGTTACAAGACAGACAAATTCAGCTCATTTTTCATATGGCTGACATGAGTTATAAAACAGACAAATTCAGCCCATGAATCATATTGTTCATACGAGTTACAAGACAAATTCATCCCATGATTCATATGGGTCGTACGCGTTATAAGACAAATTCAGCCCATGATTCATATTGCTCATACGAGTTTCAAGTCAAATTCAGCATGTGATTCATATGGCTTGTATGAGTTACAAGACAAATTTGGCCAATGATTCATATGGCTGATATGAGTTATAAGGCAAACAAATTCAGCCTGTGATTCACATGGCTCATACGAGTTAGAAGACAAACAAATTTAAACTGTGATTCATATGGGTCATATGAGTAACAAGACAGACCAATTCAGCCTGTGATTCATGTGGCTCATCCGAGTTACAAGACAAACAAATTCAGCCCTTGATTCATTTGGCTCCTACGAGTCACAAGACAAACAAATTCAGCCTTAGATTCATATGGCTCATACAAGTTGCAAGACAAACAAATTCAGGCTGTGATTCATATGTCTCATACGAGTTAAAAGACAAACAAATGATGCCTGTGATTCATGTGGCTCATAAGAGTTGTAGACAAGCAAATTCTGACTGTGATTTATATGGGTCATACGAGTTGCAAGGCAAAGAATTTCAGCATGTGATTCATGCGACTAAAATGAGTTACAAGAGAAACAAATTCAGCCCATGATTAATATGGGTCATACAAGTTACAAGAAAAACAAATTCAGTCCATGAATCATATGGCTTGTACGAGTTACAAGACAAACAAATTCAGCCTGTGATTCATATGGCTCATACTAGTTAGATGACAAACAAATTCAGCCAGTAATTTGTATGCCTCATACGAGTTAAAAGACAAAAAAGTTCAGCCTGTGATTCATATGGCTCAAATGAGTTACAAGACAAACAAATTCATCCTGTGATTTATATCACTCACTCTAGTTACAAGACAAACAAATTCAGCCTGTGATTCATATGGCTCATGTGAGTTACAAGACAAACAAAATCAGCTTGTGTTTCAAATGTCTCATATGAGTTGCAAGAAGAACAAATTAAGTCTGTGATTCATATTTCACATACGAGTTACAAGACAAACAAATTAAGCCCGTGATTAATATGGCTCATACAAATTATGAGACATACAACTTCAGTCTATGATTCATATGGCCCACTCGAGTTACAAGAGAAACAAATTCATCCAGTGATTCGTATGGCTCATACGATTTATAAGACAAACAAATTCACGACATGATTCATATGGATCATGCGAGTTACAAGACAGACAAATTCAGCCTGTGATTCATATGGCTTTTATGAGTTACAAGACAAACAAATTCAGCCTGTGATTCAAATGTCTCATACAAGTTACAAGAAGAACAAATTTAGCCTATGATTCATATGGCTCAAACTAATTATAAGACAAACAAATTGAGCCTAGGATTCATGTCACTCATACGAGTTACAAGACAAACACATTCAGCTTGTGATTTATTTGGCTCATATGATTTACAAGACAAACAAATTCAGACCGTGATTCATATGGCTCATACGAGCTACAAGACAAACAATATTCCAAGATGGCTGCCGACTAGACTAGTCCTTATTCACTGAGCTCCTCACAGTTATGTAATATCTGGGTTTTTTTTACAACTTTGGAGTTATATTTTTCCTCAGTTTTTCTTACAAAAAGCTTTTCTAAGGCTTTTTCTATGCATCTGGATTATTTTTTTCTTTGGAAATCTCAACTTGGGAAGCATTTTACCTCAGAACATTTTTGTGGCTTCAACTGATTTGGGCACCTGCAGCTTAAAGATTCTTCCTAGAACCTGCTATCCTGATTCCACACCTACTCTCTGGGCATGGCTTCTAAATCTGACTCCATGGAGACACAGGCAACGAAGGCCAAATTCTCTTCAACGCTTTCACCTGAAAAGGATTCCAGCTCAAAAAGACTAAGAACTACTAAACAATCTTCTGAAATTACTAAAGTAAGTAATAAAGATTTGAAAGACTCAAATTTTCATTTAGATGAACTAAAATTAGCATTACAACCTATTCAAAGTGCTATTCAAAGTTTCTCTGAACAATTTACTGATTTTGGTAAAACTTTGAAGCAAATAAGTGAAAGAATGGATATGATTGAAAGTAAAAATACAGCTTTAGAGATAAGAACTGATTCATTGGAAAGTGACCTAAAATCTAAAGATAAGATTACAGAAATACAAGCTAAATTACTGGACTTAGAAGCCAGGAGCCGTAGAAATAACATCATTATTCATGGCTTACCAGAATCATATGACAATCAAAATTTATTATCTGTGACTAAAAAGATTTTTGAAGCATTGTTAAACTGTGAGGCAACTTCAAAATCTATAATTATAGAAAGAGCACATAGAGCATTGCGTGCCAGTCAGGATTCTTCCTCACCATGGATCATTTACACTAAGTTACTAAACTTCCAAGACACTTATCAGATCCTAGAAGCAGCTAAAAGCAAAAAACAGTTTGTATGGAAAACTCATAAACTGTCATTTTCACAGGATCTTCCTCCTCAAATAAAATTGAAAAGACAAAAACTTTCACCATATTGTGCAGATCTGATTAAAAGAGGGATTAGATTCCGTATGAGTTATCCAAATACTTTATCTTTTACATATAATGACAGAAGATTTATGTGCACAGACCCTAAAGAAGCAAAAGATATATTTCTTAAAACTTTTAAGAAACTTCCTGATTCTGTGTCTTAATATTGCACTCTATAGGTAGATACAAATGTGATGATTTATTTCATTTTGTATGCTTTCAGTCAGAACTTGTCATTTAATAACCTAATACAGTGATGTATGTCTTCTTATAATAGATTATTCAAATACCTTTCATTTTACGATAAAGTTGATTTTAATACAAAGGTAAAGTTCTAGCTAGTAATACATTTTAGTTTTGTCTACAACTTTGAAGTTTGTTTCCATGTTGCGACGAAGTGACCTGATTTACATTGCAGCTATAATATTGTTATTGCCCTGTGATAGTGTATGAGCAGTTTGGAGGGAGAATCTATGTGCCTCGAGAGTGTTCAGGGTGACAGTCTTTTCATTTTCTTGTCAGCTGCATCTCCTATCTGGCCACGCACCTTCTGCGGATTATTGGAGGCTTGGGATGATGTCATCACTTGAAGAAGAAACCTGATGCTTACAGTTTATTGTTTTCTTTTGGTTTCAGTGCTTTACAGTACTCATTTTATTTATATTTTGTATCCTGTTGCTGAAGACAAGTAATCTTGCCATTGCAATTGTTTCCTGCATTTCCAATGCAGATTTTTGTTTAAATATTACAGCTGGGTGCCCTGTTTTTCAATTTATGTTTCTCTGGGGCTCTGCTAACGTTGTCGCAAAGGCGGAAATAACTCCATCTCACACTAATGGATTGGATCTCTCCAATCTAAAGGTAACAAATAAAAAGTTGTTTCTTTGCTTTAGAAAACAATTAAATAAGTTATACAGCATTTGAATGTTATCCAGGGCTTTGTTTTTAACAACGTGAGATCATCGTGAATGTTTTATGAAGGCAATCCAAATGCTATGGCTTAATGTTACATATTATAATGCATATCTTAATTTTAAATAACATCTGTATGTTCATGAAATAATATTATGAACATTCTGTGTGTATTTGGGTATATTCTGTGTTGTCATGACAACGCAGTTCTCTCTTTCTTCTTAAGCTTTCACTTCTCAAATGTATTTGGTGTTCTGCGCTGACATTTATTCCTGATTTTGAAATTAATGTTACCTTCCTTATTCATGCCAATCTCTAGAAATATTGTTCACTTTACTGCGCTGTCATTTGGCAAAATGGTTGGAATATTCTGTTTTATTGTATATATTGTCAATTCTAATGCTGTTTTTCAAAACAAAACATATTTTATCTAAGTTATAGATTGCATTAGTGACTCATAGGGCAATATGTATACAGCTTTTTTGATAATTCTGGTGTTTAAATGTTACAATTTGATAGGATGATATTAGTTGATTTGTGGTCTTTCTTACTACATATATCTTATTATATACTCTCCTGTCACTATTGTCAGATGCAGTTTACACCTCATATATAGCTGAATTTGCCATGTTTTGTACTTCAAGTGCTGTGTCAGATGTTGATTTGTTATTACAGGAACCCTGATTGTATATGTTAGTTTTTTATTGTCCTAGGTAGTTAGTTCCAACCTATTCTGGTGAATCATAATTGTCATTAGATCTCTTATTCTATCTTGTCTATATGGAGGCTTACAGCTTCTTTTTATTGAAACAAAGCTGTCTCGTTGGGATTGTATTTGCTGATTTTCCTGCAGAGGAAGAACAGCCTTATTTTCTTTTACTTTTTACATGCATTTGAGTCATTATAACAGCTTGAATGTAGAGATGATATTGGTCAATAAATATATATTTGAATTATATGAGGAAAATCATTTAAATGTTATGTATATTTGCAAATATAGGAGCTTGTAATTACGTATTGAATGGGGATTGAGTATGTTGGACATCTTGAGTTTGGACAGATATGTAAATATGTTCAGTGTTATTGATTTGGTTTTAGTCTTTTTTAGGGTTACATCTAAAGTTCATTCTGCTAATTTGAAGTTTTTGGTAACCAAAAATGTTAATTCTATTCTGTTTATCCCTGACCTTCCTTTGTCAATAGGGGAATGGTGGGCAGGCACTAGGGTAAGGATGAAGGAAGTATGTAAATTTAAAATTATTTTTTTTCCCTGAGGTTATTTTTAATGGTGAGCTTTTATTTAAACATAGACCAGACTAGTTATGTTATTTTTTTTCTCTTTGGTATTAATTTGATTATGTTCAGGACATTACACCATATTCTTATTACATCAATATTAACCATTTTCCTTACTTATGACAAATTATTTAATAGTTGATTCCTGGAATGTAAGAGGAATCCAAAGTAAAGCCAAAAAATCGTTATTATTTCATTTGATATTTACATCACAAGCCAATATATGTTTTATTCAAGAGACACATATCCCTCGAGATGATTGGGGGTAAAGAAAAAAATAAAAAATGGATCAAGAAGATAGTAGCTTCTGGGAATACTTCTAATTCTAGAGGTGTAGCTATAATTATTAAACAAAAATTCATAGGGAACATCATTGACGAGAAATATGACAACGAGGGTAGATGGTGCCTGTTTACTGCTACTATTCACAATCTTGATAAACCACTTTTGGTTTTAAATCTATATGGTCCTTGTAGTCAACAACATTTTTTTATCTTAAAAATTTATAATATACTTACCTATTATAAAGACCACTATATTATAGTCGGTGGAGATTGGAATGCTGTAATAAACCCAGAAATTGATCGCACTAGCTCTTCCTCTTCCTATAACCATCAAGCATCTCTGGCTCTTAATGATTTAATTTTGGAACATAATTTAATTGATCCATTGCATAATATAAAAATCTCAAACAAGAAAGATATTTACACATATTACTCAAAATGTTATCGTTCATGGTCTAGATTGGATTTTTTTTCTGGTTTCTAATACTATTTCAAAATTTATATTGGATTTTAATATTGAACCCAGATATTTTTCAGATCACTCAAGAATTTTACTAAAACTAAACATTACGCATAATATTAAAAATTATATCAACAAAAACAATTGGACACTGAACAATAATTTACTCTTGAATAAAGATATATGTAAATGGTGTTCGGAAACTATCCAGGAAATGGAAAATGAGCTAGACTTAACAAATATTCCTTACGATATTCAATGGGCTGCTTGTAAGGCGAGATTAAGAGGAATGTTTATTAGTAAGTCCGCATACTTTAAAAAACATTATAAAAAGAAAGAAAAGTTTCTAAAGTCTAAAATTCATTCTCTCGAAAATCAGTTTAGACTGAATCAAGATCCTAGTTTCAAAAAGCAAATTATAGATCGTCAAAAAGAACTAATCTTACTACATCAAAGCAACCTCTCATTAATAGATCAAAGACTGCTAGCTACGTATTCAGAATGGGCTCAAGTTCCTTCTAAAACCTTGGCTAGAATTATCAAAAATAATTTTTGGTAAGCCTAAACTTTCATCTCTACTTTACAAGAATAAACTATATAACACAGATGAGGAGATTATTAGTCTTTTTTCACTACTCTATACAGACTTATATTCAAAACCATCCAATTTGTTAGTTAATAGTCATATAAAAAGTTTTCTAAGCTCTTTAAATTTCCCCAAGTTAAATGAAAATCAACAAAGATTACTTTCCGCTCCTCTAACTTTTCAAGAGATTTCAGAATCAATTGATAGACTTAAGTCCGGTAAATCTCCTGGTCCAGATGGGTTTACACCGGAATTCTTCAAATCCTTTAAGTCGGTAATTGTTCCCTTTCTCTTTAAAGTATATAACTACATAAAAGTCAAGGACATTTCGGATATTCATTGGAACACATCTAAAACTATATTAATCTTGAAAAATAGTAAAGAAAAAACAATCCCTTCTAATTACAGGCCTATTTCTTTAATTAATTTAGACATAAAGATTTTATCATCTATTTTGGCCAACAGATTGAAACAGGTTCTTCCTTCAATTATTTCTCAATACCAATCAGGGTTTATGTCTCATAGACATGCTTGGGATAACACCCTGACTTTAGAATCTATTATTCATCTTATCAAAAATGATTCTAACCCAATTTATGCATTGATTCTTGATGCATCAAATGCTTTTGATAGAGTCTGTTGGGATTTTCTTTTTCAGACTATGTCATGCTTCAATTTTCCTTTTTTCTTTACAAATTTCTTAAAGACTTTAGATATGTTTACCAGACTTTATATTAATGGTTGCACATCTTCCCCTATAAAGATTACCAGAAGTACGAGGCAAGGTTGTCCATTGTCCCCTTTTCTTTTTAATATATACTTAGAACCATTACTGTTGTTCATTACTCAAAACATGTTTCATAAGATCCCTAGGATTTAAAATACAAAAAATTATTTTTCTGCCTTTGCCAATGACCTAGTATTATATTTCCAAACTCCAATATCTGATCTTAGCAAAATAACAAATTCTATTGAACTTTTCTCTCTTGCTTCGAATTATCTTATTAATCCTTCAAAAACACATGTTTTTCCTTTAAATCACATGGTTCATAAATCGTACTTGTTCTCTGATTCACAAATGCAGATTACTTTTGGTATGAAGTATTTGGGAATAAACATGGAACACAATAATCACTCTTCTTTTCAAAACAACATAAGCAACGTTTGGATCTCTATACTATCTGACATAACTAGATAGGAGCAATTAAATTTATCACTTTTATCAAAGGCGGCTATAATCAAAATGAATATTCTGCCAAAATTTTTATATCAATTCAATTCTTCTGATCAGATAATTCCCAGATCCTTTTTCGAGAAAGTAAATAAAGAGTTAGCAAAATTTTTATGGTTCCCCAAATCGGTTAGAATCTCCTATTTTAGATTGTCAATTTCTAAAGATAAAGGAGGTTTGGGATTACCAAATTTTTACCTTTATTATTTAATTGTTTCAGCAAACAAGCTATTAACCATATCTAAATTTAAAAATAGTGATGATATTCATCACCCATTATGGGTTAAGATTTGGTATTATTACATCTTATCCAAAAACATAAATCCAGAAGCCATTCCTTTTATTTCTTTAGATTTGAAGACCACCAGTAAAATTTCTATCTTTCTTAAACAAAAGATTAAAGCTTTTCAGGATTTACTAAAATTATGTAATCTTGATAAGTTTTATCATCTTTTTCAACCAATCTATTTAAATCCTAATATAATGTTGGATAACATACCATTTAACCTAATAATTATCCTCTAATAAAAAATTTGAAAGTCTGGGATATCTTGAAACATAAAGACCTGTCCCTAACAGATTTGCGTAAAATTCTGAAAGTTAGTTGGAAATACTCCACAATTCTACGTCAATTAAGAGAGGTAATTATGGGTAAGTATGAACCCACAAAACCTACAGAACATGATTTAAATATTTTAAATACGATAATTGGTACACTATCATCATCAGTGAAAATGTTATCAAACTCTTACAAACTGATAAAAAATTTAGTACTCGACCAAAACTGTCTCTTTTCTAACATCTGGTTAAATTATAATTCGCAAATAACTGAGAATCAAAAACTTTTGGCAATCAGAAATACTCGGGAATTTTCTCCATTTAAGAAATTACTGTACACACAATTAATGATCAACAATAACACTTATTATACACCATATAAATTAAATAAATTTAATGCTAGTAAATCCCCATCATGCACATGCTGTTCCTCTCCCCAAGCTGACCTCTTACATATTCTGTGGTATTGCCATTTTTTCCCATAAATTATGACCTCTCTGAAAGTAAGATTGCAAAGAATGGGGTATCATAAATCCACGCTGTCCTGGGAAATTGCTATTCTTCATATACTGATAAACTATCTTTCAAAAATGGATACTCATGTTCTTATTTTTATTTGCTTTCTAATAAAGCTTTATATAACTCAAAATTGGCTTGATCGCACCAAATTAAACTGGGATACTTTCCAAAAAATGGCTTACTTATATATTGATGCTCAGAAAAATATGGTTAAGAGTCCAAAAAAAATGGCTTTAAAAAACATAGTACCGGAGAAGGTTTTAAACATTATTAATAGTTAATAACCTCCAAGTCTATTTTTTTCATACTCATATTTTAAATTACATCAATGCTTATAATTCTGTTTCAATTTATTGTATACTGTCTGGTTACCTACTGTACATATTGTATATATTGTGTGATGTTATTTATATTTTTTCTCTCTCCTATTCTAATTTGTATAAGAGTTGCAATCTGTTTTTACAATGTTTGTTTATATTTATTCAACTCCTAAATGTAATGTTTATAATTCAATAAAAAGTTTTTTGAGAAAAACAAGACAAACAAATTCAGGCCATGATTCATATGGCTCATGCAAGTTTCAAGATGAACAAATTCAGCACGTGATTAATATGGCTCATATGAGTTACAAGATAAAGAAATTATGCCCATGATTCATATGGCTTATATGCGTTATAAGACAAACAAATTCACCCTGTCGTTCATATGGCTCATACAAGTTGCAAGACAAAGAAATTCAGCCCGTGATTCATGTGGTTCAAAAGAGGTACAAGACAATTTCAGCCCATGATTCATATGGCTGATACAAGTTAAAAGACAAGCAAATTCAGCTTGGGATTAATATGGCTCATACGAGTTACAAGGAAAACAAATTCAGCCTGTGATTCATATGGCTCAAATGAGTTACAAGACAAATAAATTTAGCCTGTGATTCATATCACTCATACGAATTACAAGACAAAGAAATTCAGCCTGTAATTCATATGGCACTCATGATTTACAAGACAAACAAAGTCAGCCCGTGATTCATATGGCTCATATGAGTTGCAAGACAAACCAACTCAGCCTGTGATTCAAATGGTTCATACGCATTAGAAGACAAATTCAGCCCGTAATTCATATGGCTCATACAAGTTAGAAAATAAATAAATTCAACCTCTGATTAATATGGCTCATATGATTTACAAGTCAAACAAATTCAGCCTGTGATTCATAACCTTCATACGAGTTACAAGACAAACAAATTCAGCCTGTGATATATATGGTGCATACGATTTACAAGACAAACAAATTCAGCCCATGATTCATATGGCTCATATGAGTTACAAGTCAAAAAATTTCATCCTGTCATTTATATGGCTTATACGAGTTATAAGTCAAACAAATTCAGCCTGTGATTCATAACTCTCATACGTGTTACAAGAGAAACAAATTCACCCCGTGATTCTTATGGCTCATACGAGTTACAAGACAATTTTAGCCCATGATTCATATTGCTGATAAGAGTTACAAAATAAACTTAGCCCATGATTGATACTGCTCATATGAGTTACAAGACAAAAAAAATTCAGCCTGTGTTTTATATGGCTCATACGGGTTACAAGACAAACAATATTATCCTGTGATTCATATGGCTCATATGAGTTACAAGACAAACAAATTAACATGTGATTCACATGGCTCATACAAGTTAGAAAATAAATAAATTCTGCCTATGATTCATTTGGCTCATACAAGTTACAAGACAAAAAAACTCATGCCAGTTACAAAATAAACTTAGCCCATGACTGATACTGCTCATATGAGTTACAAGACAAACAAATTCAGCCCGTGATTCATATGGCTGATACGAGTTACAAGACAATCAAATTCAGCCCGTTATTGATATGACTCATATGAGTTACAAGACCAACAAATATAGCCTATGATTTGTATGGCTCATACAAGTTACAAGACAAAGAAATTCAGCCCATGATTCATATGGCTTATATGAGTTACAAGACAACAAATTCAGCCTGTGATTAATATTGCTCATACAAGTAACAAGACAAATTCAGCACATGATTCATATTGCTCATACATGTTAGAAGATAAACAAATTCAGCCTGAGATTCATATGGTCAACATGAGTTATAAGAAAAACAAATTCATCCAGTGTTTCATATCACTCATACGAGCTACAAGACTAACAAATTCAGCCTGTGATTCATATGGCTCATACGAGTTATAAGACAAATAAATTCAGCCTGTTATTCATATGGCTCATACGAGTTACAAGACAAAAAATTCAGCCGATGTATCATTTGGATCATACGAGTTACAAGACAAAAAATTCAGCCTGTGATTCATATGGCTCATATGAGTTACAAGACAAACAAATCCAACCCGTGTTTCATATGGCTCATACAAGTTGAAAGACAAACAAATTCAGCTTGGGATTAATATCGCTCATAAGAGTTACAAGGCAAACAAATTCAGCCTGTGAATCATAAGGTGCCTATGATATACAAGATAAACAAATTCAACCCATGATTCATATAGCTCATATGAGTTACAAGGCAAACAAATTACGCCTGTGATTCATATCACTCAAACGAATTACAAGACAAAAAAAAATCATCCTGTGATTCATATCACTCATATGAGTTACAAGACAAAGAAATTCAGCCAGTAATTCATATGGCTCATACGATTTACAAGACAAACAAATTCAGCCCGTGATTCATATGACTAATACGAGTTACAAGGTACACAAATTTTGCCTGTGATTCATGTGGCTCATAAGGTTCCAGACAAGCAAATTCAGCCTGTGATTCATATGGCTCATATGAGTTATGAGAAAAACAAATTCAGAAAAAATGAGGCACGCTCGGTGGACTGTGGTGCATGGTCCAAACCAATTCAATGAAAGAAACCAAAAAGGGACCAGCACTCAAAGCAGCAGGATATAATAAATCACAATAATATTTATTCCAAGGTAGCTAGAAAGCTGCCTGTATTGAAAATAACAGACCGGTTTCGGCTTAGCAAGCCTTTATCAATGTTACATTTCCTTTAACCAAAAAATAGTTATACAAGCCAACATAACATCCTGGTACTACTTAAATACATCTTTATGAAATGGTATGCTCCTGCCATTGGTCGACAAACTGATATAACACAGCTGCAATTAGTTAATATTGGCAACAGTGCAAATGTGTAATTAAGCTAGAAACAAAACTAGAGATCATGATAATATATCTGAATCTCTATTAAAAATAGATATTGAATTGCACAATGCTATAATAATATATCAAAGCCATGATGATACCCTAGGTTGACAAAAACCTAGTTTTGCAATGAGAATTAATGTAATCATATGCCAGAGGTATCTAGGCTTAATAAATACCTAAGTATACCTTAAAATGTGTCAACTTAACATAATTGGTACAAATGTGTATTGTTGACACAAAAATATTAAATTATTATCTAAATGTACCATCATGTGCTTCATATTCATTCAGCCCTGGTTTGAAAAAGGCCCCCAGTTTAGTGATCCACATGCTTTCCATATTATTTAATCTTGTGTGCCACCCCATCTTGAAATTCCTTTGTAGTTTAATTTTATCAATAATGATAAACTTAAAGCAGGCCCCTGTGTGGTTTTTACTGTGTTTATATAAAGCATTTGTTACCCGTCTGTTTCTGATAGAACTTAAATGTTCACTGATTCTTATTCTAATGGGTCTAGAAGTCTGTCCGACATAAAAAGCAGAACAGGTACAAAAGGCAAGATAGATGACCCAATCAGAGCTGCAGTTTCCAAAGGTGTTGATGTTATATACCTTGGAAGTGTTTTTGCTGCTGAATTCTTTTGTTTTACAAATGTGCTGACATGCACAACAATGTCCACAAGGGTAACAGCCCACCAGAGGGTCACCAAAAAGTGTAGTTTGTATTGTAGAGGGTGGGGTAAATCTTTTATAATGTGTGAGTTGGGAATGGATAGTCCGCCCTCTGCGATAAGAAAAAGCACATTCATCTGGGAGAATCTCATTGAGAATTGGATTCGATTTCAATATATCCCAGTGTGTGCTGACAATCTGTCTGAACCTAGATGTATTATTACCATAAGTGGTGACTAGTCTGATGGGTTGTTGGTGCTTACTTGGTTCATCCTCTTGTAATCTATTGTATTTCAATAGCTCAGACCTGCTTTTGTTCTTAGTTTGTTTCACCGTGTTGGTTAAGTGTTCCAAATTATATCCCCTATCAATAAATCTGGATGTTAGATCCTCTGTATGTACAGAGTATTCCATATCTGTAGAACATATTCTTTTGAGTCTCAAAAATTGAGACTTTGGGATGTTGCTGATGATGTGGAGTGGGTGAGAACTGGTAGCATGTAGTAAAGTGTTATATTGTGGAAATTTTCTATGTATAGTTGTAGCCAAAGGTTAGGCAATCTTTGAACCACAACGTCCAAAAAAACTATGTCATGATATCCAGTATTGGCTGTGAAATGTATATCAAAAGGATTGCTGTTAAGATATGCAACAAATTTTGATAATTCTTCCATATCAGCCCGCCACACCAACCAGCAATCATCAAGATATCTACGCCAGATATCTAGATTCTCAATGTAAGTATTGTGTCGAACATCATATATGAAGGCCTGTTCAAAAAATCCCATGAACAAATCTGCATAAATTGGGGCAAATGATGCCCCCATAGCTGTACCTTTGATTTGCCAATATGGATTGCCTTCAAAATAAAAGATGTTTTTTTGTAGAACAAATTCTGTAAGTTTGGTCAAAAAATTGTTAAATCCAGTGGAATATAAATTGGACTTTTTTAACCAGTAAGTGACTGCCCTTATGCCAGCTTTGTGAGGGATGCTGGTATACAGAGAGGATACATCCATTGTGCATAACAACGAACCCTCTTCTAACTGAGAATCTTCAATGATGTTTAAAAACTCTGTGGTATCTTGAAGGCGTGATCTAACCATACTGAGCAATGGTTTGAGATGTTCAGTAAGAAAGGCTGATAGGGGTTCGGTAAGAGATCCACGACCTGAAACTATAGGTCGACCTGGTGGATTGTATAAATCCTTGTGTATTTTGGGTATAAGATATAAATATTGCGGCATTGGTTCATTTACCTTAAGTTGCCTGGCAACTTGTGTGGTGATGATGCCCTCCTCTACTGCCAGATCCAAGAAAGAATCAATTTCTGATTTGAAGTTGGATGTTGGGTCCACTACCATCTGTATGTAGAATTGTGATTGTGATAGTTGTTTAAATGCCTCATCCTTATATTTTGAATGATCTATTACAACAATACCCCCACCTTTGTCTGCTGGGGTAATGACTATATCCTTGTTCTGTTGCAATTGTGAAAGAGCAAGTCTTTCTGCTTGACTGAGATTGCTACGATTGCTTGTATAGTTGTTGGAAAAGTGTAAATCTTTCATAACACAGTTTTTAAATATGGAAACATGTTTGTGGATCTTTGAGAGTTTGACTGATCTGAAAAAAATAACTTGAGATTAAGAATTCTGCAAAAATTATTAATATCCTCCATTAAAAAATGTTCAGGAATAGGTGATGTTGGTACAAAATTTAAACCTTTATTCAATACTTTGTACTGTACATTGGTAAGTTCAAAGGAAGAGATGTTAAGAACATTATTCACTGTGTTGTTATTTGTTTCAATAAGGTTTGAAGGTTGGTTGTACCCATATTTTCTCCTATGTTTCCTCCCTGCCCTGCGTTTGTTGGCCCTAAAGGGGTAGGTTGCTTCCTTTTTGCAACTGGGGACGCCTGGTAAGAGGAAGCCTCACCATCTGTTGTTGATGAATAATCATCATCAGATGTAACACTGTATGTTGTCTCATTCTTTTTTAATATAGGTCTAGGTCTCTTCCTGCCCTTTTGTGTTTTGTTTCCCCCTTCATTGAACCTGACACTTTTTTGTGTTACGAATGGTTTACCTTTTTCATAGTCCGCTAGGTCTCTATGAAACTTATGCATTTTCTTCTTCTTAAGTTGCTCTTCTATGGATGCTAAATCTTTGGCTAATTCTGATAAATGAGACTGATAATAGTCTTCAGTGGAAAAAATTTCCACTTCTGAACAAGTAATTTGTATGTCTGTAATCATTGTTTCTATGGTTCTTTCATAATATTTAGAGAGACTATCTACAAAAAGCATTGATGCTTGATGCTGTGCAGTAGCCCAATCTTGTGTTAGTTGGTTGTCGATGTTAGCCACCAATGGTTGCAACCTAATTCGGAGCCCTCTGGGTGTGATGTCTTTTATTTTGTATGCTTTAAAAAGCTTTAGGTGCCATATGTTGATTCTGAGAGATTTCATTTGTCTACTAAGTTTGGAAAAAACAGAACCACATTTGTCACGAGTGTTAGTTGGGGCATTATCTAACATAAGGGACTGACCAGTATTGAGTCCATACACATCTAAATTGTCCTTGTCTGCTGATAATCCTCTAAGGATGTCATTCAAATCCATGTTTGAACAGTAAGCAATAGGTCTATGATATGAATGTGTGTCCCAAGCTACTAAAGGGATACAATATTTATGGATAGTGAGACTAGGCTAATATAGTTAAGGCTAAAAAATGAAAATCAGTACCCACATCAATGAATATCAAAATACTAAATATTCAAAATAATTATGTAAGCCTAATTGGAACAGTCAAACCAAGGACTTGTAGATTGTACGTTCCTAATTTGTAAAGCCCTGACCAACTACTAAATGGATATAATATTAGTAGAATATGAAACTTAGCTGGTATAATCAAGGCTAACAAAAATAATCACCAACAACATGGGATATCAAAATATTGAATACTAAATATTCTAAATGATTATATAAGCCTGATTGGAACAGTCTAACCAAGGGCATATAGATTGTATGTCTCTAGTTTATGAAACCCTTACCATAAGTGGTCCTAAAAAGTAGCCAAGCAAAAGACACTATTGTAGTACATAAATCAATAGTGTATTTAGGCCACCGTAAGGAATTAGTAATGTTCCAAATTATTTTTGTTAGTCACTTATTCAACCCTTACCATAAGTGGACCTCAAAATACCCGCTCTATTGTATCCATTATATATTTGAATACATGATGATTTAGGCCACCGTAAGGGTATATTGATATTCTATGAGTGGTATATCTTGTACCTCATGTCAAAAAAATTTTTGTGTTCCAAACCATATATTTATTTGGTCTAATTAAGTTGACTATATCCGATGGTAGACCAATTAACCAATACAGGCACCTTCTGAAAAAGGAGAATACCAATATTTGAATGTTATAAAGATCCCAAGTTGCAATTGGTGACCACTGCCAGCCTATCAGCCCAAAGTGATACATATAGTTGAAATCATCTTACATAACCAGTTATTACTAAACTATTGTTTTTTTAAAAAATAACTTCCCAACAAAATAATAGACCTTAATTAGTTGGCCAGTCTAGTACTGATGGTATTATTGTCTCCCTTATGGACTGCTGTATAAAGTTTGATCCAAAAACCTAAATATAAATATGTGGATGGGGCCTTAAAGCAGGATGTATCACTCAATACATGTTATCATGATTCAAACTGTTAACCACAAACATGTATATTCCTTAAACCTGCATCACTAATGTAAATATTCCAAAATGTTTAGAACACGTATTGATTTGTTAAGAAAAAAATAACCATGTTATAGTTCAAAAAACAACAATAAAATTATATTAGCTAGACAAATGATAAAGTCTTTCTAAGCTAGACAACTTGTGCCTAACCACCACGTAAATGATATATTTCCTCAGAAAAATAAAGTTCCAATAACCGACTCATCAAATGCGTGTATCCCAACTTGAGTCGCTATAAAAATAGTTGCGTTTCATCTTGTTGTTTAAAGTCAATAAAGACACTGATGTACACCTTGTGACCTTTAGTTATAACATAAACCCCATAGATCACTCTATGTTATGCATACATTCAGAACTAGGTTTTACACATGTATATTCCTTAAACCTGCAAATTCAGACCATGATTCATATGGATCACACGAGTTACAAAACAAACAAATTCAGCCTGTGATTCCAATGGCTCATACGCATTACAAGGCAAACAAATTCAGCCCTTGATTCATTTGTCTCATACAAGTTACAAAACAAACAAATTCAGCCTGTGATTCATTTGGCTCATATGAGTTACAAGACAAACAACTTCAGTCCTCGATTCATATGGATCATATGAGTTACAAGGCAAACAAATTAAGCCAGTTATTCAAATGGCTTATACGAGTTACAAGACAAAGAAATTCAGCCAATGATTTATATGGATCACACGAGGTACAAGACAAAAAAATTCAGCCTGTGGTTCATATGGCTCATACAAGTTACAAGACTAAATTTTTCAGCCTGTGATTGAACTGGCTTATACCCATTAAAAGACAAACAAATTCAGCCTGTGAGTGATATGGCTCATATGAGTTACAAGCCAAACAAATTCACACTGTGATTCATATGGCTCATACAAGTTATAAGACAAACAGTTTCAGCCCATGATTCATATGGCTCATACGAGTTACAAGACACACAAATTCAGCCCATGATTCATATTGCTCATACGAGTTACAAGAGAAACAAATTCATCCGGTGATTCATATGGCTCATATGCGGTACAAGACAAACAAATTCAACCTGTGATTCATATGGTTCATATGAGTTACAATCTAAACCATTTCAGCCTGTGATTCATATGGCTCATATGACTTACAAGAGAAACAAATTCAGCCTGTGAGTCATATGGCTCATACGCGTTACAAGACAAAAAATTCAGCCCATTATTCATACGGCTCTTCAAGTTAGAAAACAAAAAAAAACTCATGCCATGCTTCATATGGCTGATACAAGTTAAAAGACAACAAAATTCAGTCCATGATTCAAATGGCTCATATGAGTTACAAGACAAAAAAATGTAGACCGTGATTCATATGGCTTATATGAGTTACAAGACAAACAAATTCAGCCCATGATTCATATGGCTTATATGAGTTACAAGACAAACAAATTCAGCCCGTGATTCATATGGCTCATACGACTTGCAAAACAAACTACTTCAGGCCATGATTCATATAGCTCCTATGAGTTACAAGACAAACAAATTCAGCTTGTGATTTATATGGCTCATATGATTTACAAGACAATCAAATTCAGCCCGTGATTCACATGGGCTGAATTTGTTTATCTAGTAACTCATTTGAGACATACAAATCATGAGCTGAATTTGTTTGTCTTGTAACTCATACGAGCCATATGAATTACAGACTGAATTTGTTTGTTTTGTAACCTGTATGAGCCGTATAAATCATGGGCTGAATTTGTTTGTCTTGTAGCTTGTATGAGTCATATGATTCACTGGATAAATTTGTTTGTCTTGTAACTCATGTGAGCTATATGAATCACAGGCTTATTTGTTTGTCTTTAACTCTTATGAGCCATATGAATCACTGGCTGAATTTCTCTGTCTTGTAACTCATATGATATTTTACATATATTTACATATATTTATATATTTATATACATTCATATTTATATTTAATATTGTTATTCTTATTTATATTTATATTCATATTTATATAACATGTATTCAATTGTATTTATTTATTCAATGATTTGGAATTTTAATACAACATCTATACACATTAATATACATATTTTTATTATCAACACACTACATTTTAGGTTTATTCATAACTATCAATTATTCTTTCTATTTACTGATTGTATTTATCTATATTGTATTTATATTTACATATTGTTTTTATATTTATGTTTTCATTAAGTATTTTATTCAAGACTGATTTTTACATTTCACTTTATCTTTAAGACTTGAATTACTGGCTATTCAATTATGAGCAAGTTTATTGATTAATTGTTTTTTAATTGACTCTGAAGGAAGTATATAAGGGATGACTATTTTATGTATTTTGTACTCTGATGATGCCCCATGTTAGTGGGTGAAAGCGCTTAGTATCCTAGGACTGTGGAGTGTATCGTTTTTTTCATCGTCTTTGGTCTGGTTTATGTTCATTAAAGTCTTTTTTGAAGAAGACCAGGACTCAAGGTTTGCTGTATTTTTGCTTACTTGTAACGCATATGAGCCATATTAATCATTTGCTGAATGTTTTTTGTCTTGTAACTCATATGACCCATATGAATCACAGGCTGAACTTGTTTCTCTTATAACTTGTATGACCAATATGAATCGTGAGCTGACTTTGTTTCTCTTGTAACTCGTATGAGCCATATGAATAACAGGCTGAATGTGTTTGTCTTGTAAATGAGCCATATGAATAACTGCCTGAGGTTGTTTGTCTCATAACTCATATGAGCCATATGAATCATGGGCTGAGTTTGCTTGTCTCATAACTCATATGAGCCATATGAATCACAAGCTGAATTTGTTTGTCTTTAACTATTATGAGCCACATGATTCCCAGGCAGAATATGTTTATCTTGTAACTCGTATCAGCCATATGAATCACATGCTGAATTTGTTTGTCTTGTAACTTGTATGAGCCATATGCATCTCAGGCTGAATTTCTTTGTCTTGTAACTCATATGAGCCAAATGAATCAAGGGCTGAATTTGTTTGTCCTGTAACTCATATGAACCATATGAGTCACCGGCTGAATTTGTTTGTCTTATTACTCGTATGACCCATATGAATCATAGGCTGAATCTGTTTGTCTTGTAACTCATATGAGCCATGTGAATCACTGGCTGAATTTCTATGTCTTATAACTCATATGAGCCATATGAATCATTGGCTGAATTTATCTTGTAAATCGTATGAGCCATGTAAATCATGGGCTGAATTTGTTTGTCTTGAAACTCATATGAGCCATACGAATCACATGCTGAATTTGTCTTGTAACTCCTATGAGCCATATGAATCATGGGCTGAATTTGTTTATCTTGTAACTCGTTTGAACCATAATAATCATGGGCTGAAATTGTTTGTCTTGTAACTCATATGAGCCATGTGAGTCATGGTCTGAATTTGTTAGTCTTTTAACTCGTAAAAGCTATATGAATCACTGGCAGAATTTTTATGTCTTGTAATCGTATGAGACATATTAATCACATTCTAATATTGTTTGTCTTGAAACTCACATGAGCCATATAAATCACAGGCTGAATTTGTTTGTCTTGTAACTCGTATGCACAATATAATTCACGGGCTGAATTTGTTTGTCTTGTAACTTGTATCAGCCATAAGAATCATGTACGAGTTACAAGACAAAAAAAAAATTCAGCCCATGATTCATATGGCTAATACAAATTAAAAGACAAACAAATTCAGCCCAAGATTCAAATGGCTCATACGAGTTACAAGACCAACCATATCAGCCTGTGATTCATATGGCTCATACGACTTACAAAAGAAACAAATTCAGTCTGTGATTAATATGGCTCATACAAGTTACAAGACAAACAAATTCAGCCCATGATTCAAATGTCTCATACGACTTAAAGTACAAAGAAATTCAGCCGTGATTCATATGGTTTATATGAGTTACAAGACACACAAATTCAGCCTGAGATGAATATGGCTCATACAAGTTACAAGACAAACAAATTCAGCCTGTGATTCAAATGGCTCATACGCATTACAAGACAAACAAATTCAGCCCTTGATTCATTTGGGTCATACAAGTTACAAGACAAACAAATTCAGCCTGAGATTTATATGGCTCATGCAAGTTACAAAACAAACAAATTCAGCCTGTGATTCATATGGCTCATATGAGTTACAAGACAAACACATTCAGTATGTGATTGATATGGCTGATACGAGTTACAAGGTAAACAAATTCAGCCTGTGATTCATGTGGGTCATAAGAGTTACAGACAAGCAAATTCAGCCTGTGATTCATATGGCTCATATGAGTTATGAGACAAAAAAATTCAGCCCTTGCGTCATATGGATCATACGAGTTACAAGGCAAGCAAATTAAGCCAGTTATTCATTATGGCTCATACGAGTTACAAGACAAACAAATTCAGTCTGTTATTCATATGGCTCATACGAGTTACAAAACAAATTCAGCCTATGATTTATATGGATCATACGAGTTACAAGATAAAAAAATTCAGCCTGTGATTGATATGGCTCATACAAGTTACAAGATAAAATAATTCAGCCTGTGATTCAAATGGCTCATACCCATTACAAGATAAACAGATTCAGCCCGTGAATGATATGGCTCATATGAGTTACAAGTCAAACAAATTCACACTGGGATTCATATAGATCATACGAGTTATAAGACAAACTATTTCAGCCCGTGATTCATATTGCTCATATGAGTTACAAGAGAAACAAATTCATTGTGTGATTCATATGGCTCATATGCGGTAGAAGCAAACAAATTCAACCTGTGATTCATATTGCTCATACGAGTTACAAACCAAACCATTTCAACCTGTGATTCATATGGCTCATATGAGTTACAAGAGAAACAAATACAGCCTGTGATTCATAAGGCTCATACGCGTTACAAGACAAACAAATTCAGCTCATTATTCATATGTCTCATTGCAAGTTAGAAGACAAAAAAACTCATGCCATGCTTCATATGGCTCATACAAGTTAAAAGACAAACAAATTCAGCAAATGATTCAAATGGCTCATACGAGTTACAAGACAAAAAAATTGAGACTGTGATTCATATGGGTTGTATGACTTACAAGACAAATAAATTCAGCCTGTGATTCATATGGTTTATATGAGTTGCAAAACAAACTAATTCAGCACGTGATTCATATGGCTCATACGACTTGCAAGACAAACAACTTCAGGCCGTGATTCATATAGCTCATACAAGTTACAAGACAAACAAATTCAGCTTGTGATTCATATGGCTCATCTGAGTCACAAGACAAAAATTTTAGCCCATGATTCATATGGCTCATATGAGTTACAAGACAAACAAATTCAGCCCGTGAATCATATTGTGCATATGAGTTACAAGATAAACAAATTCAGTCTGTGATTTATATGGCTCCTGCGAGTTTCAAGACAAACAGTATCAGAATGTGATTCATATGGCTCATACGATTTAGAAGACATAAAAATTCTGCCCGTGATTCATATAGCTTTTATGAGTTACAAGACAAACAAATTCAGCCCATGATTATTATGGCTCATACAAGTTACAAGATAAACAAATTCAGCCCATGATTCATATGGCTCATACGAGTTACAAGACAAATCCAGCATGTGATATGTATGGTTCATGTGAGTTACAAGACAAACAAATTCAGCCAGTGATTCACATGGCTCTTACGAGTTACAAGACAAACAAATTCAGCCTGTGATTCATATGGGTCACACGAGTAACAAGACAAACAAATTCAGCCCTTGATTCATTTGGCTCATATGAGTTACAAGACAAATAAATTCAGCCTGAGATACATTTGGCTCATACAAGTTACAAGACAAAATAATTCAGCCTGTGATTCAAATGGCTCATACCCATTACAAGACAAACAAATTCAGCCCATGAGTGATAAGGCTCATATGAGTTACAAGCCAAACAAATTCACACTGTGATTCATATGGCTCATACGAGTTATAAGACAAACAATTTCAGCCCGTGATTCATATGGTCCATATGAGTTACAAGACAAACAAATTCAGCCCGTGATTCATATTGCTCATACAAGTTACATTAATCCTGTGATTCATATGGCTCATATGCTGTACAAGACAAACAAATTCAACCTGTGATTCATATGGCTCATACGAGTTATGAGACAAACAAATTCAGCCCATGATTCATATGGACCATACAAGTTACAAGACAAACAAATTCAGCCAGATATTCATATGGCTCATACGAGTTACAACACAAACAAATTCAGCCTGTTATTCATATGGCTCATACGAGTTACAAGAGAAACAAATTCAGCTCATGATTCATATGGATCATACGAGTTACAAGAGAAACAAATTCAGCCTGTGATTCATATGGCTCATTCGAGTTAGAAGACAAACAAATTCAGCCTGTAATTCATATGCCTCATACGAATTACAAGACAAACAAATTCAGCATGTGATTCATATGGCTCATATGAGTTACAAGACAAACAAATTCAGCCTGTAATTCAAATGTCTCATATGAATTACAAGACAAACAAATTCAGCCTGTAATTCAAATGCCTCATTCGAGTTACACGACAAACAAATTCAGTATGTGATTCATATGGCTCATACGACTTACAGGACAAACAAATTCAGCAAATGATTAATATGGCTCATACGAGTTACAAGACAGAGAAATTCAGCCAGTGATTCATATGTCTCATATGAGTTACAAGACAAACAAATTAGCCTGTGATTCATATGGCTCACATGCGTTACAAGACAAACAAATTCAGCCCATGATTTGTATGTCTCACACGAGTTACAAGATAAAGAAATTCAGCCCTTGATTCATATGGCTCGTACGAGCTACAAGACAAAAAAAATTGAGCCCATGATTCATATGGCTCATACAGGTTACAAGACAAACAAATTCAGTCTGTAATTCATATGGCTCATACAAGTTACAAGACAAACAAATTCAGCCTGTGATTCATATGGCTCACACGACTTACAAGACAAAGAAATTCAGGCTGTGATTCAAATGGCTCATACACATTACAAGACAAACAAATTCAGCCCTAGATTAATTTGGGTCATACAAGTTACAAGACAAACAAATTCAGTCTGTTATTCATATGGCTCATACGAGTTACAAAGCAAACAAATTCAGCCCATGATTTATATGGATCATACGAGTTACAAGACAAAAAATTCACCCTGTGATTCATATGGCTCATACGAGTTACAAGATAAAATAATTCAGCCTGTGATTCTAATGGCTCATGCCCATTACAAGACAAACAAATTCAGCCCGTGAGTGATATGGCTCATATGAGTTACTAGCCAATCAAATTCACACTGTAATTCATATGGCTCATACGAGTTATAAGACAATCAATTTCAGCCCTTGATTCATATGGCTCATACGAGTTACAAGACAAACAAATTCAGCCCATGATTGATATTGCTCATATGAGTTACAAAAGAAGCAAATTCATCCTGTGATTCATATGGCTCATATGCTGTACAAGACAAACAAATTCAACCTGTGATTCATATGGCTCATATGAGTTACAAGACAAACAAATTCAGCCCATGATTTGTATGTCTCACACGAGTTACAAGATAAAGAAATTCAGCCCTTGATTCATATGGCTCATACGAGCTACAAGACAAAAAAAAATTGAGCCCATGATTTATATGGCTCATACAGGTTACAAGACAAACAAATTCAGTCTGTAATTCATATGGCTCATACAAGTTAAAAGACAAACAAATTCAGCCTGTGATTCATATGACTCACACGACTTACAAGACAAACAAATTCAGGCTGTGATTCAAATGGCTCATATGCATTACAAGACAAACAAATTCAGCCCTTGATTCATTTGGGTCATACAAGTTACAAGACAAACAAATTCAGTCTGTTATTCATATGGCTCATACGAGTTAAAAAGCAAACAAATTCAGCCCATGATTTATATGGATCATGCGAGTTACAAGACAAAAAATTCACCCTGTGATTCATATGGCACATACGAGTTACAAGATAAAATAATTCAGCCTGTGATTCTAATGGCTCATGCCCATTACAAGACAAACAAATTCAGCCCGTGAGTGATATGGCTCATATGAGTTACTAGCCAATCAAATTCACACTGTAATTCATATGGCTCATACGAGTTATAAGACAATCAATTTCAGCCCTTTATTCATATGGCTCATACGAGTTACAAGACAAACAAATTCAGCCCATGATTGATATTGCTCATATGAGTTACAAAAGAAACAAATTCATCCTGTGATTCATATGGCTCATATGCTGTACAAGACAAACAAATTCAACCTGTGATTCATATGGCTCATACGAGTTACAAGACAAACAAATTCAGCCTGTGATTCATATGGTTCATACGAGTTACAAGACAAACAAAATCAGCCCATTATTCATATGGCTCATGCAAGTTAGAAGACAAAAAAACTCATGCCATGCTTCATATGGCTAATACAAGTTAAAAGACAAACAAATTCAGCCCAAGATTCAAATGGCTCATACGAGTTATAAGACAAACCATATCAGCCTGTGATTCATATGGCTCATACGACTTACAAGAGAAACAAATTCAGCCTGTGATTCATATGGCTCATACAAGTTTCAAGACAAACAAATTCAGCCCATGATTCAAATGTCTCATACGACTTAAAGTACAAAGAAATTCAGCCGTGATTCATATGGCTTATATGAGTTACAAGACAAACAAATTCAGCCTGAGTTTCAAATAGCTCATACGAGTTACAAAACAAACAAATTCAGCACGTGACTCATATGACTGATATGAGTTACAAGGTACACAAATTCTGCCTGTGATTCATGTGGCTCATAAGAGTTCCAGACAAGCAAATTCAGCCTGTGATTCATATGGCTCATACAAGTTATGAGAAAAAGAAATTCAGTCCATGATTCATATGGATCAGACTAGTTACAAGATAAACAATTTGAGCCAGTTATTCATATGGTTCATACGAGTTACAAGACAAAGAAATTTAGCCTGTTATTCATATGGCTCATACGAACTTCAAGACAAACAAATTCAGCCCTTGATTCATTTGGCTCATACAAGTTACAAGACAAACAAATTCAGCCTGAGATTCATATGGCTCATACAAGTTACAAAACAAACAAATTCAGCCTGTGAGTCATATGGCTCATATGAGTTACAAGACAAACAAATTCAGTATGTGATTCATATGGCTGATATGAGTTACAAGGTAAACAAATTCAGCCCGTGAGTGATATGGCTCATATGAGTTACAAGCCAAACAAATTCACACTGTGATTCATATGGCTCATACGAGTTATGAGACAAACAAATTCAGCCCTTAGTTCATATGGATCATACGAGTTACAAGGCAAACAAATTAAGCCAGTTATTCATATGGCTCATATGAGTTACAAGACAAACAAATTCAGCCTGTTATTTATATGGCTCATACGAGTTACAAAACAAACAAATTCAGCCCATGATTTATATGGATCATACGAGTTACAAGACAAAAATATTCAGCCTGCGATTCATATGGCTCATACCTCCCTGGACTACATGAAAAGAGACATGGAAGAGCTCTTGGATCATGTGGCCCAGGCAGGTATGACCCTAGCCCTGAGTAGCATCCTGCCTTCACCCAGAATGATACCACAATATAAGGATAAAATGATTGACTTCAACAATTGGCTAA
>NC_056741.1:898037010-898124390 GCF_019279795.1 Protopterus annectens | reverse complement strand
AAAAAACAAAAAAAAAAAAAAAAAAAAAGGGGGGGGGGGGGGGTTTATAGGCTCAAAATAAAATCATCCCGTGATTCATATGGCTCATACAAGCTACACGCAAGCAAAATTCAGCACGTGATTCATATGGCTCATACGAGTTACAAGACAAACAAATTCATTCTGTGATTCATATGGCTCATACAAGTTACAAGACAAACAAATTCAGCCTGTGATTCATATGGCTCATACAAGTTACAAGACAAACAAATTCAGCCTGTGATTCATATGGCTCATACGAGTTACAAGACAAACAAATTCAGCCTGTGATTCATATGGCTCATACAAGTTACAAGACAAACAAATTCAACCTGTGATTAAAATGACTCAAATGATTTACAAGACAAAGTCAGGCCATAATTTGTATAGCTCATACGTGTTACAAGACAAATAAATTCAGCCCATGATTAATATGGCTCATACGAGTTACAAGATAAATTCAGCCAATGATATATATGACTCATACATGTTACAAGACAATCAAATTCAGCCCTTGATTCATATGGCTCATACGAGTTAGAAGACCAACAAATTCAGCCCGTGATTCATATGGCACATACGAGTTAAAAAACAAACAATTTCAGCCTGTGATTCATATGACTCACAGTAGTTACAAGACAAACAAATTCATCCAGTGAGTAATATGGCTCAATCGAGCTACAAGACAAACAAATTCAGCCTGTGATTCAAATGGCTCACACGAGTTAGAAAAAAAACAAAATCAACATGTGATTCAAACGGCTCATATGAGTTACAAGACAAACAAATTCAGCCTGTGATTGATATGGCTCACACGAGTTACAAGGCAAACAATTTCAGCCTGTGATTCATATGGCTCAAACGAGTTACAAGACAAAGAAATTCAATCTGTGATTCATATGGCTCATACGAGTTAGAAGACAAAGAAATTAAGCCTTTGATTCATATGCCGCATACGAGTAAAAAGACAAATAAATTCAGACTGTGATTCATGTGGCTCATATGAGTTTCAAGACAAACAAATTCAGGCCATGATTCATCTGGATCATATGAGTTACAAGACAGACAAATTCAGCCTGTGATTCATATGGTTCTTACTAGTCACAAGACAAACAAATTCAGCCTGTGATTCATATGGCTCATACGAGTTACAAGACAAACTCAGGCTGCGATTCATATGGCTCATACAAGTTACAAGACAAACAAATTCAGCCTGTGAGTCATATGGCTCAAATGAGTTAGAAGACAAACAAATTCAACCTGTGATTTATACGGCTCATACGAGTTACAAGAGAAACAAATTCAGCCTGTGATTCAGATAGCTCAAATGAGTTACAAGTCAAATAAAATCATCCCGTGATTCATATGGCTCATACAAGCTACACGCAAGCAAAATTCAGCATCATATGGCTCATACGAGTTAGAAGGCAAACAAATTCAGCCACCGATTCATATTGCTCATACGAGTTACAAGACAAACAAATTCATTCTGTGATTCATATGGCTCATACGAGTTACAAGACAAACAAATTCAGCCTGTGATTCATATGGCTCATACGAGTTACAAGACAAACAAATTCAGCCTGTGATTCATATGGCTCATACGAGTTACAAGACAAACAATATTAGCCTGTGATTCATATGGTTCATACAAGTTACAAGACAAACAAATTCAATCTGCGATTAAAATGACTCATACGATTTACAAGGAAAACAAATTCAGCCTGTGATTCAAATGGCTCATACATGTTAAAAGACAAATAAATTCAGCCTGTGATTCATACGGCTTACAGGATTTAGAAAACAAACAAAATCAACCTGTGATTCAAATGGCTCATACGAGTTACAAGACAAACAAATTCAGCCAATGATTCATATGGCTCATAAAAGGTACAAGATAAAAAAATTCAGGCTGTGATTAATATGGCTCATATGAGTTACAAGACAAACAAATTCAGCCCATGATTCATATGGCTCATAAAAGGTACAAGATAAAAAAATTCAGGCTGTGATTAATATGGCTCATATGAGTTACAAGACAAAAAAATTCAGCCCGTGATTCATATGGCTCAAATGAGTTACAAGACAGACAAATTCAGCCCGTGATTAATATGGCTCATACGATTTAAAAAATAAACAAATTCAGC
Organism: Protopterus annectens; assembly: GCF_019279795.1. NCBI lineage: Eukaryota > Metazoa > Chordata > Ceratodontiformes > Protopteridae > Protopterus > Protopterus annectens. Next base: position 898,122,225 of record NC_056741.1, on the reverse strand, counting down.
CCATGATTCATATGGCTCATACGTGTTACAAGACAAACAGATTCAGCCAATGATTCGTATGGCTCATATGAGTTACAAGACAATTTCAGCCAATGATTCATAGGGCTCACACGAGTTACAAGACAAACAAATTCATTACGTGTTTCATACAGCTCATACGAGCTACAAGACAAATAAATTCAGCCCGCGATCATATAGCTAATAAGAGTTAAAAGACAAACAAATTCAGCCTGTGATTCATATTGCTCATACAAGTTACAAGACAAACAAATTCAGCCTGTGATTCATATGGCTCATACGAGTTACAAGACAAATAAATTCAGCCTGTGAATAATATGGCTCATACGAGTTATAAGACAAACAAATTCAGCCTGTGATTCATATGGCTAAAACAAGTTAAAAGACAATAAAATTAAGGTTGTGATTCATATCACTCATACAAGTTAGAAGACAAACAAGTTCAGCTTGTGATTCATATGGCTTATACGATTTGCAAGATAAACAAATTCAGCCCGTGATTCATATGGTTCATACAAGTTACAAGACAAACAAATTCAACCTGTGATTAAAATGGCTCATACGATTTACAAGAAAAACAAATTCAGCCTGTGATTCATATGGCTCACATGATTTAGAAAACAAACAAAATCAACCTGTGATTCAAATGGCTCATACGAGCTACAAGACAAATAAATTCAGCCCACGATCATATAGCTAATAATAGTTAAAAGACAAACAAATTCAGCCTGTGATTCATATTGCTCATACGAGTTACAAGACAAACAAATTCAGCCCATGATTCATATGGCTCACACAAGTTACAAGATGAATGAATTCAGGACATGATTTATATGGCTTTTATGAATTACAAGACAAAAAAATTCAGCCCATGATTCATATGCCTCACATGAGTTAGAAAACAAACAAAATCAACCTGTGATTCAATCAGCTCATACTAGTTGCAAGACAAATTCAGCCTGCAATTCATATGTCTGATATGGGTTACAAGGCAAATAATTTCAGCCTGTGATTCATATGACTCAAACAAGTTTCAAGACAAACATATTAAGCCTGTGATTCATGTCACCCATATGTGTTACAAGATAAACAAATTCAGCCTGCAATTCATATGGCTCATACTATTTACAAGACAAACAAATTCAGCTCGTGATTCATATGGTTTGTATGAGTTACAAGACAAACACATTCACCCTGTGATTTGTATAGCTCATACGAGTTACAAGACAAATTCAGCCCGTGATTCATATGGCTCACATGAGTTAGAAGGCAAACAAATTAAGCCTGTGATTTATATGGTTCATATGAGTTACAAGACCAGCAATTTCAGGGTGTGATTCATATGGCTCATACGAGTTGTAAGACAAACAAATTCAGCCCATGATTCATATGGCTCATACTAGTTACAAGACAAACAAATTCAGCCCATGATTTATATGGCTCATACAAGGTACAAGACAAAAAAAATTCAGACCATGATTTATATGGCTCGTACAAGTTACAGGACAAACAAATTTAGCCTATGATTCAAATGGCTCATACAAGTTACAAGACAAAGGAATTCAGGTCATGATTCATAGGGCTGATATGAGTTACTAGGCCAACAAATTCAGACCATGATTCATATGGCTCATATGAGCTAAAAGACAAACACATTCAGCTGGTGATTCATATGGCTCATAAGAGTTACAAGACAAACAAATTCAGCCCGTGATTAATATGGCTCATATGATTTAAAAGATAAACAAATTCAGACCATGATACATATTGCTCATATGCGTTATAAGACAAACAAATTCAGCCTGTGATTCATATGGCTCATACAACTTACAAGACAAACAAATTCAGCATGTGATTCATATGGCTCATATGAGTTGCAATAGAAACAAATTCAGCCCATGATTCATATGGCTCATACAATTTACAAGACAAACATATTTAGCCAATAATTACTACGGCTCATACGAGTTACAAGACAAAGAAATTCAGCCCGTGATTCACATGGCTCATACAATTTACAAGACAAGCAAATTCAGCCTGGGATTCATATGGCTCATACGAGTTACAAGACAAACAAATTCATTCCGTGATACATATGGCTCAAGACAGATATATTCAGCCCGTGATCCATATTGCTAATACAAGTTACAAGACAAACAAATTCAGCCAGTCATTCATATTGCTCATACAAGTTACAAGACAAGCAAATTCAGCCTGAGATTCATATGGCTCATACAAGTTACAAGACAAACAAATTCAGCCTATGATTCATATGGCTCATACGAGTTACAAGGCGAAGAAATTCAGGCCATGATTCATATGGCTTGTACGAGTTACAAGACAAACAAATTCAGCCCATGATTCATATGGCTCATACATTTTACATGACAAAGAAATTCAGCTGATGATTCATATGGCTTATATGATGTACAAGACAAATTCAGCCCGTGAGTCATATTGCTCACATGAGCTACAAGACAAAAAAAAATCATCAGGTGATTCATATGGCTCATACGAGTTACAAGACAAAAAGTCAGGCCATAATTCCTATGGCTCATACGAGTTACAAAAACAAATTCAGCCCGTGATTAATATGGCTCATAAGAGTTACAAGATAAATTCAGCCGATGATTCATATGGCTCATACGAGTTAGAAGACAAACAAATTCAGCCCATGATTCATATGGCACATACGAGTTACAAAACAAACAATTTCATCCTGTTATTCATATGGCTCATAGAGTTGCAACACAAATAAACTCTGGCTGTGATTCATATGGCTCATTCGAGTTACAAGACAAATTCAGCCTGTAGTTTAAATGGCTCATACAAGTTACAAGACAAACAAATTCAGCCCATGATTCAAATGGCTCATATGAGTTACAAGACAAAGGAATTCAGCCCATGATTCATAGGACTGACATGAGTTACTAGACCAACAAATTTAGACCATGATTCATATGGCTCATACAATTTACAAGACAAACAAATTTAGCCAATGATTAATATGGCTCATACAAGTTACAAGGCAAAGAAATTCAGCCCGTGATTCACATGGCTCATAGAAGTTACAAGACAAGCAAATTCAGCCTGTTATTCATATGGCTCACACGAGTTATAAGACAAACAAATTCAGCCTGTGATTCATATGGCTCTTACAAGTTACAAGACAAACAAGTTCAGCTTGTGATTCATATGGCTACTACAAGTTACAAGACAAATTTAGCCTGTGATTCATATGGGTCATACGATTTACAAGGTAAACAAATTCTGCCTGTGATTCATGTGACTCAGACGAGTTTCAAGACAAACAGTTTCACCTTGTGATTCAGATGGCTGATATGAGTTTCAAGATAAATTCAGCCCCTGATTCACATTGCTCATATGAGATACAAGACAAACAAATTCACCTGTGATTCATATGGTGCATACGAGTTACAAGACAAACAAATTCAGCCTGTGATTTATATGGCTCATACGAGTTAAAAGACAAACCATATTAACCTGTGAGTCATTTGGCTCATATAAGTTACAAGAGAAACAAATTCAGCCCGTGATTCATATGGCTCATACGAGTTAAAAAAAAAACAAAATCAACATGCGATTCAAACGGCTCATACAAGTTACAAGACAAACAAATTCAGCCTGTGATTGATAAGGCTCACACGAGTTACAAGGCAAACAATTTCAGCCTGCGATTCATATGGCTCAAATGAGTTACAACACAAAGAAATTAATTCTGTGATTCATATGGCTCATACGAGTTAGAAGACAAAGAAATTCAGCCTTTGATTCATATGCCGCATACCAGTAAAAAGACAAATAAATTCAGACTGTGATTCATATGGCTCATACGAGTTACAAGACAAACAAATTCAGGCCATGATTCATATGGATCATACCAGTTACAAGACAGACAAATTCAGCCTGTGATTCATATGGTTCTTACTAGTCACAAGGCAAACAAATTCAACCTGTGATTCATATGGCTCTTAATAGTCACAAGACAAACAAATTCAGCCTGTGATTCATATGGCTCATATGAGTTACAAGACAAACTCAAGCTGTGATTCATATGGCTCATACGAGTTACAAGACAAACAAATTCAACCTGCGATTCAAATGGCTCATATGCGTTACAAGACGAACAAATTCAGCCTGTGATTGATATGGCTCATATGAGTTACAAGGCAAGCAATTTCAGCCTGTGATACATATGGCTCATACAATTTACAAGACAAACAAATTAAAACCATGAGTCATATGGTTTGTATGAGGTAAAAGACAAACAAATTCACCCTGTGATACATATGGTTCATACGAGTTACAAGTCAAACAAATTCAGCCCGTGATTCATATAGCTCATATGAGTTACTAGACAAAGAATTTCAGCCAGTGATTCATATGGCTCATAAGAGTTACAAGGCAAACAAATTCAGCCCATGATTCATATGGTTCATAAAAGGTACAAGATAAAAAAAAAAAATTCAGGCTATGATTCATATGGCTCATATGAGTTACAAGACAAACAAATTCAGCCCGTGATTCATATGGCTCATACGAGTTACAAGACAAACAAATTCAGCCCATGATTTATATGACTCATACACAAGGTACATGGCAAAAAAAAGTCAGGCCATGATTTATATGGCTGATACGAGTTACAAGACAAAGGAATTTAGCCCATGATTCATAGGGCTGATATGAGTTACTAGACCAACAAATTCAGACCATGATTCATATGGCTCATATGAGCTAAAAGACAAACAAATTCAGTCCGTGATTCATATGGCTCATAAGAGTTACAAGACAAACAAATTCAGCCCGTGATTAATATGGCTCATATGATTTAAAAGATAAACAAATTCAGCCCATGATTCATATGGTTCATATGCGTCATAAGACAAACAAATTCAGCCCATGATTCATATGGCTCATACGAGTTACAAGACAAATTCAGCATGTGATTCATATGGCTCATAAGAGCTGTAATAGAAACAAATTCAGCCCATTATTCATATGGCTCATACAATTTACAAGACAAACAAATTCAGCCTGTGATTCATATGGCTCATACGAGTAGGAAGACAAACTAATTCAGCCTGTGATTCATATGGCTCATACGAGTTACAAGACAAAGAAATTCAGCCCTTGATTCATTTGGCTGATGTGTGTTACAAGACAAACAAATTCAGCTTGTGATTCATATGGCTCATATGATTTGCAAGAAAAACAAATTTAGCCCGTGATCCATATGGCTCATATGAGTTATAAGACAAGCAAATTCAGTCTGTGATTCATATTGCTCATATGAGTTACAAGACAAACAAATTCAGCCCATGATTCATATGGCTCACACAAGTTACAAGACGAACAAATTCAGGCCATGATTTATATGGCTTTTACGAAGTACAAGACAAACAAATTCAGTGCATGATTCATATGCCTCACACGAGTTAGAAAACAAACAAAATCAACCTGTGATTCAATCGGCTCATACGAGTTACAAGACAAATTCAGCCTGTGATTCATATGGCTCATACGAGTTACAAGACAAACAAATTCAGCCTGTGATTAATATGGCTGATACGAGTTCCAAGACAAAATATATTCAGCCTGTGATGTATATGGCTCAAATGAGTTAAAAGACAATCAAATGAAGGCACTGATTCATATTACTCATATGAGTTACAAGACAAACAAATTCAGCTTGTCATTCATATGGCTCATATGATTTGCAAAAAAACAAATTCAGCCTGTGATCCATAGGGCTCATATGAGTTATACGACAAACAAATTCAACCTGTGATTCATATGGCTCACACAAGTTACAAGATGAACAAATTCAGGCCATGATTCATATGACTTGTACAAGTTACAAGACAAACAAATTCATCTCATGATTCATATGGCTCATAAATTGTACATGACAAAGATATTCAGCTCATGATTCATATGGCTTATATAAGGTACAAGACAAATTCAGCCCATATGTCATATGGTTCATATGAGCTACAAGACAAAAAAAATCAGCAGACGATTCATATGGCTCATACGATTTACAAGACAAAGTCAGGCCACAATTTGTATAGCTCATACGTTTTAGAAGACAAATAAATTCAGCCCATGATTAATATGGCTCATACGAGTTACAAGATAAATTCAGCCAATGATATATACGGCTCATACATGTTACAAGACAATCAAATTCAGCCCTTGATTCATATGGCTCATACGAGTTAGAAGACAAACAAATTCAGCCCATGATTCATATGGGACATACGAGTTACAAAACAAACAATTTCAGCCTGTGATTCATATGACTCACAGTAGTTACAAGACAAACAAATTCATCCAGTGAGTAATATGGCTCATTCGAGCTACAAGACAAACAAATTCAGCCCGTGATTCATATGGCTCTTACGAGTTACAAGACAAACAATTTCAGCCTGTATTTCATGAGGCTCATACGAGTTACAAGACAAATTCAGCCTGTGATTCATATGGCTCTTACTAGTCACAAGAGAAATTCAGCCTGTGATTCATATGGCTCATACGAGTTACAAGACAAACAAATTCAGCCTGTGATTGATATGGCTCACACGAGTTAGAAGGCAAACAATTTCAGCCTGTGATTCATATGGCTCAAACGAGTTACAAGACAAAGAAATTCAATCTGTGATTCATATGGCTCATACGAGTTAGAAGACAAAGAAATTAAGCCTTTGATTCATATGCCGCATACGAGTAAAAAGACAAATAAATTCAGACTGTGATTCATGTGGCTCATATGAGTTTCAAGACAAACAAATTCAGGCCATGATTCATCTGGATCATATGAGTTACAAGACAGACAAATTCAGCCTATGATTCATATGGTTCTTAGTAGTCACAAGACAAAAATTCAGCCTGTGATTCATATGGCTCATACGAGTTACAAGACAAACTCAGGCTGCAATTCATATGGCTCATACGAGCTACAAGACAAACAAATTCAGCCCATGATTCATATGGCTCACACGAGTTAGAAAAAAAAACAAAATCAACCTGTGATTCAAACGGCTCATATGAATTACAAGACAAACAAATTCAGCCTGTGATTGATATGTCTCATATGAGTTACAAGGCAAACAATTTCAGCCTGTGATTCATATGGCTCAAACGAGTTACAATGCAAACAATTTAACCTGTGATTCATGTCACCCATATGAGTTACAAGACAAACAAATTCAGCCTGTGATTCATATGGCTCATATGATTTAGAAGACTAAAAAATTCTGCCCGTGATTCATATTGTTCATATGAGTTAAAAGACAAACAAATTCACCCTGTGATTCGTATAGCTCATATGAGTTACAAGACAAACAAATTCAGCCCATTATTCATATGGCTCATATAAGTTACAAGACAAACAATTTCAGCCAATGATTCATATGGCTCATAAGAGTTACAAGAGAAACAAATTCAGCCCATGATTCATATGGCTCATAAAAGGTACAAGACAAAAAATATTCAGGCTATGATTCATATGGCTCCTTCGAGTTACAAGACAAAAAATTCAGTCCATGATTCACATGGCTCATACGAGCTACAAAACAAAGAAATTCAGCCCATGATTCATATGGCTCATATGAGTTACAAGACAAACAATTTCAGTCCATGATTCATATGGCTCATACAATTTAAAAGATAAATTCAGCCCATGATTCATATGGCTAATACGTGTTACAAAGCAAACAAATTCAGTATGTGATTCATATGGCTCATACAAATTACAAGACAAACAGATTCAGCCAATGATTCATATGGCTCATACGAGTTATAAGACAAACAAATTCAGCCTGTGATTCATATGGCTCATACGAGTTACAAGGCAAAAAAATTTTGCCTGTGATTCATGTGGCTCATAAGAGTTACAGACAAGCAAATTTAGCCTGTGATTCATATGGCTCATACAAGTTATGAGACAAACACATTCAGCCCATAATTCATATGGCTCATAAGTGTTACAAGACAAACAAATTCAACCTTTGATTGATATCACTCATATGAGTTACAAGACAAACAAATTCAGCATGTGATTTATATGGCTCAAACGAGTTAAAAGACAAACAAGTTAAGCCTGTGATTCATATCACTCATATGAGTTACATAACAAACAAATTCAATCTATGATTCATATGGCACAATCGATTTACAAAACAAACAAATTCAGCTCGTGGTTCATATGGCTCATATGAGTTATAAGGCAAACAAATTCACCCTGTGATTCATATGCCCCATATGATTTACAAGGCAAACAAATTCAGCCTGTGGTTCATGTGACTCATGAGAGTTACAGACAAGCAAATTCAGCTTGGGATTTATATGGCTCATATGACTTATGAGACAAACAAATTTAGGCCAAGAGTCATATGGCTCATACGAGTTACAAGACAGGCAAATTCAGCATGTGATTCATATGGCTCTTACTAGTGACAAGTCAAACAAATTCAGCATGTGATTCATATGGCTCATACGAATTACAAGACAAACAGATGCAGCCAATGATTCATATGGCTCATACGAGCTACAAGACAAATTCATCATGCGAGTCAAATGGCTGATACGAGTTACAAGGCGAAAAAATTTTGCCCTCGTTTCATGTGGCTTATAAAAGAGTTACAGACAAGCAAATTTCGCCCCTGATTCATATGGCTCATATGATTTATGAGACAAATAAATTCAGCCCAAAATTCATATGGCTCATACGAGTTAAAAGACAAACAAATTCAGCCTGTGATTGATATGTCTCATATGAGTTACAAGGCAAACAATTTCAGCCTGTGATTCATATGGCTCAAACGAGTTACAATGCAAACAATTTAACCTGTGATTCATGTCACCCATATGAGTTACAAGACAAACAAATTCAGCCTGTGATTCATATGGCTCATATGATTTAGAAGACTAAAAAATTCTGCCCGTGATTCATATTGTTCATATGAGTTAAAAGACAAACAAATTCACCCTGTGATTCGTATAGCTCATATGAGTTACAAGACAAACAAATTCAGCCCATTATTCATATGGCTCATATAAGTTACAAGACAAACAATTTCAGCCAATGATTCATATGGCTCATAAGAGTTACAAGAGAAACAAATTCAGCCCATGATTCATATGGCTCATAAAAGGTACAAGACAAAAAATATTCAGGCTATGATTCATATGGCTCCTTCGAGTTACAAGACAAAAAATTCAGTCCATGATTCACATGGCTCATACGAGCTACAAAACAAAGAAATTCAGCCCATGATTCATATGGCTCATATGAGTTACAAGACAAACAATTTCAGTCCATGATTCATATGGCTCATACGATTTAAAAGATAAATTCAGCCCATGATTCATATGGCTAATACGTGTTACAAGGCAAACAAATTCAGTATGTGATTCATATGGCTCATACAAATTACAAGACAAACAGATTCAGCCAATGATTCATATGGCTCATACGAGTTATAAGACAAACAAATTCAGCCTGTGATTCATATGGCTCATACGAGTTACAAGGCGAAAAAATTTTGCCTGTGATTCATGTGGCTCATAAGAGTTACAGACAAGCAAATTTAGCCTGTGAATCATATGGCTCATACGAGTTATGAGACAAACACATTCAGCCCATAATTCATATGGCTCATAAGTGTTACAAGACAAACAAATTCAACCTTTGATTGATATCACTCATATGAGTTACAAGACAAACAAATTGAGCCATATAAATCACACGCTGAAACGAGTTAAAAGACAAACAAGTTAAGCCTGTGATTCATATCACTCATATGAGTTACATAACAAACAAATTCAATCTATGATTCATATGGCACAATCGATTTACAAAACAAACAAATTCAGCTCGTGATTCATATGGCACATATGAGTTATAAGGCAAACAAATTCACCCTGTGATTCATATGCCCCATATGATTTACAAGGCAAACAAATTCAGCCTGTGGTTCATGTGGCTCATGAGAGTTACAGACAAGCAAATTCAGCTTGGGATTTATATGGCTCATATGACTTATGAGACAAACAAATTTAGACCAAGAGTCATATGGCTCATACGAGTTACAAGACAGGCAAATTCAGCATGTGATTCATATGGCTCATATGAATTACAAGACAAACAGATGCAGCCAATGATTCATATGGCTCATACGAGCTACAAGACAAATTCATCATGCGAGTCAAATGGCTGATGCGAGTTACAAGGTGAAAAAATTTTGCCCTCGTTTCATGTGGCTTATAAGAGTTACAGACAAGCAAATTTCGCCTGTGATTCATATGGCTCATATGATTTATGAGACAAACAAATTCAGCCCATAATTCATATGGCTCATACGAGTTAAAAGACAAACAAATTCAACCTGTGATTGATATCACTCATACGAGTTACAAGACAAACAAATTTGGCGTGTGATTAATATGGCTCATACGAGTTACAAGGCAAATAAATTAAGCCTGTGATTCATATGGCTCAAAAGAGTTAAAAGACAGACAAACTAAGCCTGTGATTCATATCACTCATATCAGTTACATAACAAACAAATTCAACCTGTGATCCATGTGGCACATACGATTTACAAAACAAACAAATTCAGCCTGTGATTCATATGCCCCATATGCGTTACAAGGTAAACAAATTCAGCCTGTGGTTCATGTGGCTCATGAGAGTTAGACAAGGAAATTCAGCTTGTGATTTAAATGGCTCATATGACTTATAAGATTTAGCCCAAGAGTCATATGGCTCATACGAGTTATAAGACAGACAAATTTATGCAATGAATCATATGGATCATACTAGTTACAAGACAAGCAAATTCACGCCATGATTCATATGGATCATACGAGTTACAAGACAGACAAATTCAGCCTGTGATTCATATGGCTCGTACTAGTGACAAGACAAACAAATTCAGCCTGAGATTCATATTACTCATATAAGTTAAAAGACAAACTCAGGCTGTGATTCATATGGCTCATACGAGTTACAAGACAAATTCAGCCTGTGATGCAAATGGCTCATATGCATTACAAGACAAACAAATTCAGCCCATGATTCATATGGCTCACATGAGTTAGAAAACAAAGAAATTCAACCTTTGATTCATATTGCTCATATGAGTTACAAGACAAATTCAGCCCATGATTCATATGGCTCACACAAGTTACAAGATGAACAAATTCAGGCCATGATTCATATGGCTTGTATGAGTTACAAGACAAACAAATTCAGCTCACAATTCATATGGCTCATACATTTTACATGATAAAGATATTCAGCTCATGATTCATATGGCTTATATAAGGTACAAGACAAATTCCGCCCATGAGTCATATGGCTCATACGATTTACAAGACAAAGTCAGGCCATAATTTGTATAGCTCATACATGTTACAAGACAAATTCAGCCCATGATTAATATGGCTCATACGAGTTGCAAGATAAATTCAGCCAATGATATATATGGCTCATACGTGTTACAAGACAATCAAATTCAGCCCTTGATTCATATGACTCATACGAGTTAGAAGACAAACAAATTCAGCCCATGATTCATATGGCACATACGAGTTACAAAACAAACAATTTCAGCCTGTGATTCATATGGCTCACAGTAGTTACAAGACAAACAAATTCATCCAGTGAGTAATATGGCTCATTCGAGCTACAAGACAAATTCAGCCCGTGATTCATATGGCTCTTACGAGTTACAAGACAAACAATTTCAGCCTGTATTTCATGAGGCTCATACGAGTTACAAGACAAATTCAGCCTGTGATGCAAATGGCTCATACGCATTACAAGACAAATTCAGCCCATGATTCATATGGCTCACATGAGTTAGAAAACAAAGAAAATCAACCTGTGATTCAAATGGTTCATACGAGTTACAAGACAAAATCAGCCTGTAATTCATATGGCTCATATAAGTTAAAAGGCAAATAATTTAAGCCTATGATTCATATGGCTCAAACGAGTTACAAGACAAACAAATTAAGCCTGTGATTCATGTCACCCATATGAGTTACAAGACAAACAAATTCAGCCTGTGATTCATATGGCTCATACAATTTACAAGACAAACAAATTCAGCCCGTGATTCATATGGTTCATATGAGTTACAAGACAAACAAATTCACCCTGTGATTCATATGGCTCACATGAGTTACAAGGCAAACAAATTCAGCCCATAATTCATATGGCTCATGTGAGTTACAAGACAAACAATTTCAGCCCATGATTCATATGGCTCATACGAGTTACAAGACAAAAAAAAATTCAGGCGATGATTCATATGGCTGTCCCGAGTTACAAGACAAATTTAGCCCATGATTCATATGGCTCATACGAGTTACAAGACAAACATTCAGCCCATGATTAATATGGCTCATATGATTTAAAAGACAAACAAATTCAGCCCATGATTCATATGGCTCATACGTGTTACAAGACAAACAAATTCAGCATGTGATTCATATGGCTCATACAAGTTACAAGACAAACAATTTCAGTCAATGGCTTATACGAGTTATAAGACAACGAAATTTATTGCATGATTCATATGGCTCATACGAGCTACAAGAGAAACAAATTAATCAAGTCATATGGCTCAAACGATTTACAAGACAAACAAATTCAGCTTGTGATTCATATGGCTTATATGAATTACAAGGCAAAAAAAAATTTGGCATATGATTCATGTGGCTCATAAGAGTTACAGATGAGCAAATTCAGCCTGTGATTCATATGGCTCATACGGGTTACAAGACAAATTCAACCTGTGATTGATATCACTCATATGAGTTACAAGCAAAGAAATTTAGCGTGAGATTAATATGGCTCATACGATTTACAATGCAAATAAATTCAGCCTGTGATTCATATGGGTCAAACGAGTTAAAAGATGAACAAATTAAGCCTGTGATTCATATCACTCATACAAGTTACATAACAAACAAATTCAGCCCGTGGATTCATATGGTTCATATGAGTTATAAGACAAACAAATTCACCCTGTGATTCAAATGGCCCATATGAGTTACAAGACAAACAAATTCAGCACATGATTCATTTGGCTCATATGAGTTAGAAGACAAACAAATTCAGCCTGTGATTCATATGGCTCATACAAGTTAAAGACAAACAATATTAGCCTGTGATTCATATGGCTCATACGATTTACAAGACAAAAATATTCATTCTGTGATTAATTTGGCTCATACGAGTTACAAAACAAACAAATTCAGCCAGGAATTCGTATGGCTAAAATGAGTTAGAAGACAAACAAATTCAGCCTGTGATTCATTTGGCTCATACCAGTTACAAGACAAACAAATTCGGCCCATGATTCATATTGCTCATACGAGTTACAAGACAAAAAAATTCAGCCTGTGATTCATTTGGCTCATATCAGTTACAAAAAAAACAAATTCAGCCTCTGATTCATATGGGTCATATGAGTTACAAGACAAACAAATTCAGCCTGTGATTCATATGGCTCATATGTGTTACAAGGTAAACAAATTCTGCCTGTGATTCATGTGGCTCATTAGAGTTACAGACAAGCAAATTCAGCCTGTGATTCATATGTCTCACAGAGATATGAGACAAACAAACTCAGCCCATGATTCATATGGCTCATACGAGTTATAAGACAAATTCATGGAATAATTCATTTGGATCATGAGTTAAAAGACAAACAAATTCAGCCTGTTGTTCATATGAGTTACAACACAAATTCAGCACATGATTCAAATTGATCATACGAGTTACAAGACGTACAAATTTAGCCTGTGATTCATGTGGCTCATATGATTTACAAGACACACAAATTCAGCCTGTGTTTCGTATGGCTTATACGAATTACAAGACAAAAAATAATTCAGCCTGAGATTCAAATGGTTCATACGCAGTGGCAACTGGTGAGTTCAAATCAAAGCAGGGCTGCAGGAGACAGCTGAATGGGTGGAGTCAATGGGAAGGGGTGTGGTCACCCAGAAAGGGAAGAAGCTATGCTCAAAACCACAAAAACTAACTTTAATTAAATACGCTGCCCTGTGTGTCAAACCGTCATTATGAGAGTCCAATCAAGACAAAATGAAGTGGAGAAGAATAAAAATATTTCAATGCATTAGCTGCATGACAGCTTACTTAATATCTAGATGGAAAGAAAAAGGTTGTGTGGCATGAAAAAATAAATTACTTTTTAAATACATTACTGGAATGCCAGTCAAAATCAAGTATAAGAAAAACAAGCAGCACTCAACTCAAACCACTTCTCCTTGCACTGCAGTTCTAATTATAATTTATATTCAGCTTTATTAAAGTACCAAGTAACACGCTGAAAGTAGAAATCTCTGTGATGCCCCCACTTGTAAAAATGTCTCTTATCCAAAAAAGACCTGCTGCCTGACAACTATCTACTTGTTTCATGGGGAAAACATGATCAAAGTAAAAAATTAAAAGCAAACAAGAAACAAGCTCAAGATACATTGCTTAAAGGGTTACTGTACAGGTTATGGACCACACACAATTGGCATTCTGTTTAGTTTACGGGTAAAGCCTGCAGAGGTGACTGGAAGTCTCCAACAAGTGTAATGAGCTTCTTAAAATAACGCAATCCTGTCCCTTATTACAAATACTGTCATATGCATTTCAATACCAAAGGCTTATACATTATCTAGTTAAGTATTCTCTGCATGGCAACAACAGAAAGGCTTTCAGTGTTGGCAATTCTTTAACAGTATGCTTATTAAAGCTTACTTGCATTTTACGATCTCAGACAAGCTTACCTGATGGTCATTAAAGCATTGCTACTTAAACACAGAGCAACAGGCACTTTGAGTAATAAGCATAAATCAACAGTACAAAAATATGACAAACCAGACCATTCTGCAAAATCAAGGACAGATGAAAAGCCACTGTAGTACTTGTGTCTACCTTGGATGGGGGGATACTCTGCACATTTACACTGCATAACTACTCCTTGCCTTGCTTGGACACATCCAGAGTCACTACATGGGGGAGTGGGGTGCAACAAGTATGTCACAATTTGAAATGTCTCTGGCTGACTGTGATGGCCCTGACACATTTGTCATACCTCTCAACCTCAGAGCAAGCCATACATAGAAGTGGGACAATTAAAGGCCCAAAAATATTTTAAATATTGCTCTCATGAACTTAGAAAGGTAATAGAATAGGTATTGCATTAGTATGAATTTTCTGAAGGGTATGAAATCTGAAACTCAAATGTCTGCCATTATTTTCTAAATTCAGTCTTTAATGATTTGTCACTAATTTGCCAAAAAAAAAAGCAATTTTATGAAAAATGGACCAAAATGTGATGCAAAAATATAAAATAGCCACACAATACAGCTGGGAACCTGTCAAAGAAAGGACACTTTAATATTAGTGCTGCTAACTTGAGCAGCTGACAAAATAAAAGAATATACATGCATTTCTGAAATAAAAGTAATCTATAACTCTGATTATTACAGTTATTTCTTAATTGTAAAACTTCCATGTTTTCTTCAAAAATTGCTATTTTGCAGAGGGATTATTAGGGAGAAGAGCAACATTTTGAGCCAAAATTGGGGACAGTTGAGAGGTTTGGCTATGCCTAATTCTATAAACCAATTTATTTGCATGTAGCTCTCAACTTGTTAATATGATAAATCTGGACAAGGCCAAATATATTGGGGGAACATATAAACAGTACTAAAAATTGCTCTTGTATAAACTGATACAGTTGATAGACTAACAAGTCTTACTTTAGCGTGCATTTTTCTGAAGGTTATGAACACAGTGTGTCATTATTTAGTGACTTAATTCCTAAATGATTTGCCAGAAAACCACACATTTTATGAGGAACAAACCAAAAGTAAGAAGCAAAAATCTATTCATTCTTTGAAGGGAGGCATAATTCAGCTAGGGCTGTCTGAGTTTGCCACCCTTCCTCCTCACAACATGGTCGAATGGAGCCTCCCCCCTGCAGCCATTCCAATGATCCATTACTTGCTATTTCACTCCATTTACCATAAACACTAATGTGCATACTGCTTTACTTCTATGATGATTTGGACTTCATTTGAAAGGTTTATTTTGCATTTTATAGCACAAACACTAAGACATCTGCTAAACAAAGCAATGCAGTCTCACAATGAAAACGGACTTAGCATTAAAACTTCTCTGCCCTTGAAACTCACATTCATTGAAACAGCATTGAAACCCACATTCAAAGAAAATATGTTTTGCCAGTGGCAGATAAAGATTAATTCTGGGCCGTTTTCAAATCATAGGCCCCTTGCATATGAAACATACATGTGCTCTTTGATACACCTTCCTGATTGTACTAAATTATATTCCTTGTACAATACAGTACAGTTGTTAGAGGGCATTTTAAATTTATTAAACAACAAAACAAAACGCATGCACCAATAATGACAAAACTGCCCAATTTGGAACATTTTTCCAGTAAACAATGAAACAAAATGCATGCACCCATAATGACAAAACTGCCCACTTCAGAACATTTCCATCATACAAGTCTACTCAAACTTCTACAGTCCACCATTATCAGTAAATATACACAATCTCTGAATAAGTAAAAGACATCTAAATAATTCCACATTAAAGAAATCTGTAACTAATGAAGAGGCTGCTGCTAGCAAACATCTTTATATTTCATGGTTTCATCGAAAACTGAAGTGTCTGTTGCCCTTGAGGAATAAATTGCCTATATTACATTAAAAAAATGATAAGCTAGTAATACTGCAATAGGAAATGGATGGCAAACTAACAGGCTCAAAGTATCTTCGCCAAGGAAGACATTCTCAGTACAGCAGCATCCACCCCTTGTGGGAGTAGAACCCACAGCCTTCTGCATCAAAAGCAAGTACACAACCTGTTGTGCTATTAACAATGCAAGCAGACTTAGCATAAGCAGTACTAAACTTCTCTTCCTGTAAAGCTCTCAGCTCCTTGTAAAATCTACTCAATACTCAACTGCATCTCAACTTCGCAGCACAAGAAATCTGGAAAAAGCTAACATTTTTTTGGGGGGGGGCAAAAGCCCCAAAACCAGGGACACATTAAACATTGCTTGTATAATCTTGGAAAGTTGCTAGAATAAAATGCTGTGTTACCACCATACATTTACTGCCAAGGTCCCTGTGCAAAACAGTCAGAGCAATATACCACTATGCCAAATCAGCTGCTTTGTGAAAGAAAAATGCTGTGTTACCACGATACATTTTACTGCCAAGGTCCCTGTACAAAACAGTCAGAGCAAAATGCCACTATGCCAAATCAGCTGCTTTGTGAAAGAGGAGGAAGTTTGAAACTTAAATGGCTATCATTTAGTGAATTCAGTTCTCCATAGCGGTCAACCTCTTAGCACAAAACACCTGGACAAATCCAGTAATGAGGGAATACAGCCCTCAAACATATTCAGTGAATTCAATTCTTGCCTAGCTGTCAACCTTAGCACAAAAAACCTGGACAAAGCCAATAATGGGGGAATACAGTCCCAAAAATAGGGCCAAATTTCAAATATTCATCTTATAAACTTAGAAAATTGCTAGAATAAAAAGGTTGTGTTACTATGTATTTTGTGTTACTATGTATTTTCTGAAGAATATGAAGTCTGAAATTCAAATGCCTGTCAATTTTACTGACTGAACAAAAAAATTTTCAGCAGATGCCCAGGGAGAAATACTGCAGACACGTCTTTGTAAAATGGCAGGGCACCACAGCAAATCCACATAAACACAGGGAGGAGATGCAGACTCCACACAGAAGGCACCCCAGCCAAGAATCAAACTAGAAAACCTATAGCTGTGATGTAACAATGCTACCACTGCAACATCAGATATGTAAGGAATTAAACATTCAGAAACCTGACATCTGAAATTCAAATGTCTGTCAATTGTATTTAACATTTGTTAACCAGGACAGTCTGACTTGGAACAAAAAAACAATTTTCAGCAGAGGCCCAGGAAGAAATAATGCAGACATATCTTTGTAAAATGGGAGGACACAAAAGCAAACCCACATAAACACAGGGAGAAGATGCAGACCCCACACAAAAGGCAACCCAGCCAAGAATCAAACCTAAGAACCCGCAGCTGGGAGGCAACAGTGCTACTACTGCACCACCAAATATCAAGCATTTAAACATTTAGAAACCACAGATATTATGAGGAATAGAACAGATCAACTATGAGGCAAAAATCTGCAAATTTTTTACAAATGGTGGTGGGTAGGGAATTCAGGCCCTTAACACCTGCATACAAGGTACAGGGTTCAAGCCTGAGGTATTCCCTACCACACCACCATGAGTTTGCTCTAGCCACCAGTATATAGCAACAGGGGCATTTTACACACACACATATACACACACACACACACACACACACACACACACACACCTGTTTAAATGTGTCAAACATCCATGAAGCAGCAGTACAATTCGACATCCAAGTCCGAGATGAAAACCCCGAATCTATGAAGCAGCAGTAACAAGTCAACCCTCCATGAAGCCCGCTCGAAATCCCCGTGAGAGCTTAAAACTTACCTCACCTCTCTCCTAATTGATCCTGTCTGCTGCTGAAGCAGTCCGGAGCTCCTCTGTTCTGTGCGGTCATCACCACACAGATTCCTGGGCATCTGCGGGGCAGTCTGCGCATGTGCAGAGTTAGTTCTGGGACTCATGAAAATAAAGTTTTGTTTTCTTTTTTCTTTAATTTTATGTTTCACGGTTTGTTTTTCTTTTTGTTTGTAGGTGGGAGGGCTGCAGTCCTATAGCATGAGCCGCCCCTGCTCATATGCAATGCAAAACAAACAAATTTAGCCCATGATTCATATGGCTTATATGAGTTAGAAGACAAACAAATTCAACCTGTGATTCATATGGCTCTTATGCGTTACAAGACAAAGTCAGCCTGTGATTAATATGGTTCATACGAGGCAAACAAATTCAGCATGTGATTCATATCACTCATATGAGTTACAGACAAACAAATTCAGCCTGTGATTCATATGGCTCATTTAAGTTACAAGACAAACAAATCCATGCAATAATTCATTTGGATCATATGAGTTACAAGAAACAAATTCAGCTTCATTTGGAACATATGATTTACAAGAGAAACAAATTCAGCTTGTTATTCTTAAGGCTCAAACGAGTTACAACGCAAATAAACTCAGGCTGTGATTCATATGGCTCATACGAGTTACAAGACAAACAAATTCAGCCTGTAGTTCAAATGGCTAATACATGTTACAAGACAAACAAATTCAGTCTATGATTCATATGGCTCACACGAGTTAGAAAACAAAAAAAAAAATCAACTTGCGATTCAAACGGCTCATACGAGTTACAAGACAAACAAATTCAGCCTGTGATTCGTATGGCTCATACGAGTTACAAGGCAAACAATTTCAGCATGTGATTCATATGGATCAAGTGAGTTACAAGTCAAACAATATAAGCCTGTGATTCATGTTACCCTTATGAGTTACAAGAAAAACAAATTCAGCCTGTGATACATATGGCTCATACGATTTACAAGACATACAAATTAAGACCATGATTAATATGGTTCATATGAGTTAAAAGACAATCAAATTCACCCTGTGATTCGTATGGCTCATACGAGTTACAAGACAAACAAATTCAGCCCATGATTCATATGGCTCATACGAGTTACAAGGCAAACAAATTCAGCCCGTGATTCATATGGCTGATACTTGTTACTAAACTAACAAATTCAGCCCATGATTCATATGGCTCACATGAGCAACAAGACAAACAAATTCAGCCCGTGATTAATATGGCTCAACCGATTTAAAAGATAAACAAATTTAGCCCATGATTCATATGGCTCATATGCGTTACAAGACAAACAAATTCAGCCCGTGATTCATATGGCTCATACTTGTTACAAGACAACCAAATTCAGCATGTGATTCATATTGCAATAAAAACAAATTCAGCCCATGATTCATATGGCTCATAAAATTTACAAGACAAAGAATTTCAGCCCGTGAGTCACATGGCTCATACGAGTTACAAGACAAGCAAGTTCAGCCTGTGATTCATATGGCTAATACAAGTTACAAGACAAACAAATTCAACCTGTAATTCATATGGCTCATATTAATTAAAAGACGAAGAAATTCAGCCTGTGATTCATATGACTCATACGAGTATAAGACAAAAAAATTTAGTGATTCATATGGCTCATACGAGTAACAAGACAAAAAAAATCAGCCTGTGATTCATATGGCTCATACAAGTTACAAGAAAGAAATTCAGCCCTTGATTCATTTGGCTGATATGACTTACAAGACAAACAAATTCAGCCTGAGATTCATATGGCTCTTACAAGTTACAAGACAAACAAATTCA
The DNA here is from genome assembly GCF_019279795.1 of Protopterus annectens. NCBI lineage: Eukaryota > Metazoa > Chordata > Ceratodontiformes > Protopteridae > Protopterus > Protopterus annectens. The sequence continues at coordinate 898,101,751 of NC_056741.1, read as the reverse complement.
GCTTGTGATTCATATGGCTCATACGAGTTACAAGGTAAACAAATTCTGCCTGTGGTTCTACTGGCTCATTTGAGTTTCAAGACAAACAATTTCAGCCCGTGATTCATATGGCTGATACGAGTTACAAGATAAATTCAGCCCGTGATTCATATTGCTCATATGAGTTACAAGACAAACAAATTCACCTGTGATTCATATGGTGCATACGAGTTACAAGACAAACAAATTCAGCCTGTGATTCATATGGCTCATAGGAGTTACAGGACAAACAAATTCAGTCCGTGATTCATATGGCTCATAAGAGTTGCAAGACAAAGAAATTCACTCTGTGATTCATAAGGATCATACAAGTTACAAGACAAACAAATTCAGTCTGTGATTCATATGGCTCATTCAAGTTACAAGACAAACAAATTCAGGCCATGACTCATATGGCTCATACGAGCTACAAGACGAGCAAATTCAGCCCATGATTAATATGGCTCATATAAGTTACAAGACAAACAAATTCAGCCCATGATTCATATGACTCATACGCATTATAAGACAACCACATTCAGCCCGTGATTCATATGGCTCATATGAGTTACAAGACAAACAAATTTAGCCCATGATTCATATGGCTTATACTATTTACAAGACAAACAAATTCATCCAATGATTCATATGGCTCATATGAATTACAAGACAAAAAAATTCAGCCCGTGAGTCACATGGCTCATACGAGTTATAAGAAAAACAAATTCAGCATGTGATTCATATGACTCACATGAGGTTTTTTTTGTTTTATTTTTTATTTTACATTTGTTAACCAGGAAAGTCCGATTGGACACAGGTCCCTTTTTAGTGGAGGCCCAGGGAGAAAAGCGCCACATGCAGTACAGTAGAAGTGAGGATTTTATTTACATCTATTACTACAATTCAACATGCAATATTCAGATATTAACATCTTGTTATCAGGACTATATACAAGGACATAACAGTCTCATTTCAGCATGTAGTAAACAGAGTTAAACATTTTTGGTACATTTACATTACAGCATGCAAGAATCAGATTTTAACATCTTGCTCTAAGGACAATATACAAGTACAGTTACAGACTCATTTCAGCATGTAGTAGACAGTTTAACATTTCTGGTAGTTGGTTTATATGCAGTACATTGTAAGATTGAGAGTCGTACAGTATTTGTGAAAAAAAAAGTAGAAAAGGTTTTTAAGGCATTATTGGTAGTAAGGTTATTATGTGGTACGTTGTGATATTAGAATTAGTACAGTATTTGAGAAAAAAGTACAAAGGTTTGAATAAGAGTTCAATCTGACAAGCCCATGTGTGTGGGGTAAAACAGGTATACCTGGGTAACAAGAGAAAGTTATTGGTGAACTTTAGCATATGAATTCATGCATTCATGCAACAGTGCAGAGGTTTGACTTTAACCTGGGGTAACACAGAAACAGAGCCAGTTGTTTTAATAGTCTTAAGGAGTCTTTTAAATTGGGAAGCAGAGGTTGTAGTAGTAATGTGATTTGGGAGTTGATTCTAATCTCTGGCTATGGTGCAGACAAAGAGAAACTTACCGGCATCATTTCTGTATTTGATGACATTTATAAGGTTCTGGTGGTTGTGTAGTTCCAAGAAATACAAATTCATCCCGTGATTTATATGGTTCATATGATCTACAAGACAAAAAAATTCAGCAGTGATTCATATGGCTCATACAAGTTACAAGACAAGCAAATTCAGCCTGTGATTCATATGGCTCATATGAGTTACAAGACAAGCAAATTCTGCCTGTGATTCATATGACTCATACGAGTTACAAGATAAACAAATTCAGCCTGTGATTCAGATGGCTCATACTAGTTACAAGACAAACAAATTTAGCCTGCGATTCATATGGCTCATATGAGTTACAAGGTAAACAAATTCTGCCTGTGCTTCATGTGGCTCATAAGAGTTACAAACAAGCAAATTCAGCATGTCATTCATATGGCTCATACGAGTTACAAGACAAACAATATTAGCCTGTGATTCATATGGCTCATACAAGTTGCAAGACAAACAAATTCAACTTGTGAATAATATGGCTCATACGAGTTACAAGTCAAATAAATTCATCCCGTGATTCATATGGCTCATACAAACTACAAGACGAGCAAAATTCAGCGCGTGATTCATATGGCTCATACGAGTTAGAAGACAAACAAATTCAGCCCATGATTCATATTGCTCATACGCGTTACAAGACAAACAAATTCAGCCTGTGATTCATATGGCTCATACTAGTTACAAAACAAACAATTTCAGCCTGTGATTCGTATGGCTCACTGGAGTTAAAAGACAAACAAATTCATCCAGTGAGTAATATGACTCACACAAGTTAGAAACCAAACAAAATCAATCTGTGATTCAAACGGCTCATACCAGTTACAAGACAAACAAATTGAGCCTGTGATACATATGACTCTTACGAGTTACAAGACAAAGAAATTCAATTTGTGATTCATATAGCTCATACGAGTTAGAAAACAAAGAAATTCAGCCTTTGATTCATATGGCGCATGTGAGTAAAAACACAAACAAATTCAGGCTGTGATTCATATGGCTCTTACTAGTCACAAGACAAACAAATTCAGCCTATGATTCATATGGCTCACATGAGTTAGAAAACAAACAAAATCAATCTGTGATTCAAACGGCTCATACGAGTTAAAAGACAAACAAATTTAGCCTGTGATTGTTATGGCTCATACGAGTTACAAGGTAAACAAATTAAGCCTGTGATTCATGTCAACCATATGAGTTACAAGACAAAAAAATTCAGCCCGTGATTCATATGGCTGATATGAGTTACTAGACAAATTCAGCTCATGATTCATATGGCTCATATGAGTTACAAGACAAACAATTTCAGCCCATGATTCATATGACTCATACAATTTAAAAGATAAACAAATTCAGCCCATGACTCATATAGCTCATACGTGTTACAAGACAAACAAATTCAGACAGTGATTCATATGGCTCATACAAGTTACAAGAGAAACAAATTTAGCCTGTGATTCAGATGGCTCATACGAGTTACAAAGCAAACAAATTCAGCCTGCGATTCATATGGCTCAAATGAGTTAGAAGACAAACAAATTCAACCTGTGAGTTATACGGCTCATATCAGTAACAAGACAAACAAATTCAGCCTGTGATTCAGATAGCTCAAATGAGTTACAAAAGAAATTCAGCCCATGATTCATAATGCTTATACAAGTTACAAGACAAACACATTCAACCTGATTCATATGGCTCATACCAGTTACAAGACAAGTTCAGCCTGTGATTTATATGGCTCATATGAGTTACAAAAAAAAAAAATTCAGCCCAAGATTGATATGTATATGAGTTACAAGGCAAACAAATTCAGCCTGTGATTCATAGGGCTCATATGAGTTAAAATACAAACAAATTCAGCCTGTGATTCACATGGCTGATACGAGTTATAAGAAATTCAGGCTGTAATTTATATGGCGCTTACAAGTTACAAGACAAACAAGCTAAGTGCATGATTCATATGGCTCATACGAGTTACAAGACAAACAAATTCAGCCTGTGATTCATATGGCTCATACAAGTAAAAGACAACAAATTCAGCCTGTGATTCATATGGTTCATACGAGTTACAAGATGAACAAATTCAGCCTGTGGTTTATATGGCTCTTATTAGTTAGAATAAAAACAAATTCAGCCCCTGATTCCAATGGCTCATACGAGTTAAAAAACCTAATTCAGCCTGTGATTCGTATGGCTCATTCGAGTTACAAGACAAACAATATGAGCATGTGATTCATATGGCTCATACAAGTTAAATGACAAAGATATTCAACCCATGATTCATGTGTATCATATGAGTTACAAGACAAACAAATTCAGCCCGTTGTTCATATGGCTCATAAGAGTCATAAGACAAACAAATTCATCCTGTGATTAATATGGTTAGTATAAGTTATAAGACAAAGAAATTCAGCCTCTGATTCATACGGCTCATATGAGTTGCAAGATACAGAAATTCAGCCCATGATTCATAGTGCTTATACAAGTTACAAGACAAACACATTCAGCCTGTGATTCATATGGCTCATACCAGTTACAAGACAAATTCAGCCTTTGATTTATATGGCTCATATGAGTTACAAGAAAAAAGTTCAGCCCGAGATTCATATGTCTCATATTTGTTACAAGACAAACAAATTCAGCCCGTGATTCATATGGCTCATACGAACTACAAGACAAACTAATTCAGCCCGTGATTCATTGGGCTCATACAAGTTAAAAGACAGACAAATTCAGCCTGTGATTCACATGGCTGATATGAGTTATAAGAGAAATTCAGGCTGTAATTTATATGGCACTTAAGAGTTACAAGACAAACTAAGTGCATGATTCATATGGCTCATGTGAGTTATAAGACAAACAAATTAAGCCCATGATTCATATGGCTCATATGAGTTGCAAGACAAACAGATTCAACCTGTGATTCATTTGGCTCATATGAGTTACATGACAAACAAATTCAGCCTGTGATTCACATGGCTCATACGAGTTACAAAACAAACAAATTCAGTCTGAGTCATATGGCTAATACGAGTTACAAGACAAACAAATTCAGACTGTGATTCATTTGGCTCATACGAGTTATAAGAAAAACAAATTCTGCCCGTGATTCGTATGCCTTGTACAAGTTACAATACAAACAAATTTAGCCAGTGATTCACATAGCTCATGCAAGTTATATGACAAACAAATTTAGCCCATGATTCATATGGCTCATACGAGTTACAAGGCAAACAAATTCATCCCATAATTCACATGGGTCTTACGAGTTATAAGACAACCAAATTCAGCCCTTCATTCATATGGCTTATACGAGTTACAAGACCAACAAAATTCAGGCTGTGTTTCATACGGCTCATATGAATTACAAGACAAACAAATTCAGACTGTGATTCATATGGCTCATACGAATTAGAAGACAAACAATATTAGCATGTGATTCCTATGGCTCATACAAGTTACAAGACAAACAAATTTAGCCTGTGATTCACATGACTCATACAAGTTACAAGACAAACAAATTCAGCCTATGATTCATTTGGCTCATATTCATAGGTTCATAGGTTAGTACTAGGCTAACTGCCCATGTGGGCCATTTTAAGCCTAGCCAATTACCCCATGTGAGAATTAAACCCTGCCCCTTGTGTTTGTAAGGTAAACACCTTAACCATTACGCCAACCTCCCACCCTGAGTTATAAGAAAATAAATTCAGCATGTGATTCATATGGCTCGTATGACTTAGAAGACAAACAATTTCAGCCCATGATTCATATGGATCATACGAGTTACAAGACAAACAAATTCAGCATGTGATTCGCATGGCTCGTACAAGTTACAAAACAAACAAATTTAGCTAGTGATCCAGTGATTCACATGGTTCATGTAAGTTATAAGACAAACAGATTTAGCCCATGATTTATATGGCTCATGCGAGTTACAAAACACAAAAATTCAACCTGCGATTCAAATGGCTCATACGAGTTACAAGACAAACAAATTCAGCCCACGATTCATATGGCTCATACGAGTTACAAGCCAACAAATTCAGCCCATGATTTATATGGCTCATATGAGTTACAAGACAAAAAAATTCAGTCTGAGTCACATGGCTCATATGAGTTACAAGACAAAGAAATTCAACCTGTGATTCATATGGCTCATACGAGTTACAAGACAAAGAAATTCAGGCCGTGATTAATATCGCTCATACGAGTTACAAGACACACAAATTCAACCTGTGATTCATATGGTTTATACAAGTTACAAGAAAAACAAATTCAACCTGTGATTCATATGGCTTATATGAGTTAGAAGACAAAAATTCAGCCCGTGATTCATATGGATCATATGAGTTACAAGACAAACAAATTCAGCCGGTGATTCCCATGGGTCAGATATGTTACAAAACAAACAAATTCAGCCTGTGATTCATATGGCTCATACGAATTATAAGACAAACAAATTTAGCCTGTGATTCATTTGCCTCATATGATTTACAAGACAATCAAATTCAGCCTATGATTCATATGGCTCATTAGAGTTACAAGAGAAGCAAATTCAGCCCATGATTTATTTGGCTCAAATGAATTACAAGACAAACAAATTCAACCTGTGATTCAAATAGCTCATAGGAATTACAAGACAAAGAAATTCAGCCTGTGAATTATATGGCTCATAACAGGTACAAGACAAAGAAATTCAGGTCGTGATTCATATATCACATTTGAGTTACAAGACACACAAATTCAACCTGTGATTCATATGGGTTATTCGATTTACAAGACGAATAAATTCAGCCTTTGATTCATATGGCTCATACGAGTTACAAGACAAACAAATTCAGTCTGTGAGTCACATGGCTCACACAAGTTACAAGAAAACAAATTCAGCCTTTGAGTGATATGGCTCATACGAGTTACAAGACAACAAATTCAGACTGTGATTCATATGGCTCATACGAGTGAGAAGACAAACAATATTAGCATGCGATTCATATGGCTCATACAAGTTACAACACAAACAATTTAGCCTGTGATTCACATGACTCATACGAGTTACAAGACAAACAAATTCAGCCTGTAATTCACATGGCTCATACGAGTTACAAGACAAACAAAATCAGCCTGTGATTCATTTGGCTCATATGAGTTATAAGACATATTCAGACTGTGATTCATATGGCTCATAAGAGTTACAAGACAAACAAATTCAGCATGTGATTCATATGGTTCGTACGATTTACAAGACAAACAATTTCAGCCCATGATTCATATGGATCATACGAGTTAAAAGACAAACAAATTCAGCCCGTGATTCGTATGGCTCGTACAAGTTACAAAACAAACAAATTTAGCTAGTGATCCAGTGATTCACATGGCTCATGTGAATTACAAGACAAACAGATTTAGCCCATGATTCATATGGCTCATACGAGTTACAAGATAAACAAATTCAGCCCGTGATTCATATGGCTCATACGAGTTACAAAACACACAAATTCAACCTGCGATTCAAATGGCTCATACGAGTTACAAGACAAACAAATTCAGCCCATGATTCATATGGCTCATACGAGTTACTAGACAAAAAAATTCAGTCCGAGTCACATGGCTCATATGAGGTACAAGACAAAGAAATTCAACCTGTGATTCATATGGCTCATACGAGTTACAAGACAAAGAAATTCAGGCCATGATTCATATCGCTCATACGAGTTACAAGACAAAGAAATTCAGGCCGTGATTCATATCGCTCATACGAGTTACATGACACACACATTCAACCTGTGATTCATATGGTTTATAAGAGTTACAAGAAAAACAAATTCAGCCTATGATTCATATGGCTCATAAGAGTTACAAGAGAAGCAAATTCAGCCCATGATTTATTTGGCTCAAACGAATTACAAGACAAACAAATTCAACTTGTGATTCAAATGGCTCATATGAATTACAAGACAAAGAAATTCAGCCTGTGAATTATATGGCTCATAACAGGTACAAGACAAAGAAATTCAGACCGTGATTCATATATCGCATTCAAGTTACAAGAAACACAAATTCAACCTGTAATTCATATGGGTTATTCGAATTACAAGACAAACAAATTCAGCTTGTGATTCATATGAATCATACGAGTTACAAGATAAACAAATTCAGCCTGTGAGTCACATGGCTCGTACGAGTTACAAGACAAACAAATTTAGCCTGTAATTCATATGGCTCATGCGAGTTACAAGACAAACAAATTCAGCCTGTGAGTCATATGGCTCATACGAGTTACAAGACAAAGAAATTCAGTCCATGATTTATATGGCTCATACGAGTTACAAGACAAACAAATTCAGCCAGTGATTCATATGGCTCATACGAGTTAAACGACAAACAAATTCAGCCTATTTTTCATATGGATCATATTAGTTAAAAGACAAACAAATTCAGCAAGTGATTCATATGGTTCATACATGTTAAAAGACAAACAATATCAGCATGTGATTCATATGGCTCATACGAGTTACAAGACAAACAAATTCAGCCTATGATTCATATGGCTCATATGAGTTACAAGACAAATTCAGCATGTGATTCATATAGTTCATACGAGTTAAAAGACAAACAAATTCAGCCCATGATTCATATGACTCATATGAGTTACAAGACAAAGAAATCCAGCCTCTGATTCACATGGCTCATATGATTTACAAGACAAAAATATTCAGCCTGAGATTCTTATGTCTCATATGAGTTACAAGACAAACAAATTCAGCACGTGATTCATATGGCTGATACAAATTACAAGAAAAACAAATTCAGCCTGTGATTCATATGAGTCTTAAAGACAAACAAATTCAGCCCATGATTCATATGGATCATATGAGTTACAAGACAAAGAAATTCAACTCATGTATCATATGGCTCATACGAGTTACAAGACAAATTCAGCCTGTGATTCATACGGTTCATGTTACAAGACAAACAAATTCAGCCTGTGGTTTATATGGCTCATATTAGTTAGAATTAAAACAAATTCAGCCCCTGATTCTAATGGCTCATACAAGTTAAAATACCTAATTCAGCCTGTGATTCATATGGCTCATTTGAGTTTCAAGACAAACAATATGAGCATGTGATTCATACAGACCATGATTCAAACAAATTCAATGGCTCATAAGAGTTATAAGACAAACAAATTCATCCAGAGATTCATAAATAAATTCAGGCTGTGATTAATATGGGTTACAAGACACAGAAATTCAGCCCATGATTCATAATGTTTATACAAGTTACAAGAGAAACACATTCAGCCTGTGATTCGTTACAAGACAAATAAATTTATCCCATGATTCACATGGCTCATACGAGTTACAAGACAAACAAAGTCAGCCTGAGATTCATATGGCTCATATGTGTTACAAGACAAACAAATTCAGCCTGTGATTCACATGGCTCATATGAATTACAAGACGAACAAATTCAGTCTTTGAGTCACCTGGCTAATATGAGTTACAAGACAAACAAATTCAGACTGTGATTCATTTGGCTGATGTTATAAGATAAACAAATTCAGACTGTGATTCATATGGCTCATACGTTACAAAACAAACAAATTCAGTCTGAGTCATATGGCTAATTTACAAGACAAACAAATTTAGACTGTGATTCATTTGGCTCATAGTTATAAGATAAACAAATTCAGACTGTGATTCATCAAGAAAAACAAATTCTGCCCGTGATTAGTATATAAGTGTAAGTACAGCTACAATACAAACAAATTTAGCCAGTGATTCACATAGCTCATGCAAGTTATATGACAAACAAATTTAGCCCATGATTCATATGGCTCATGTTACAAGGCAAAAAAATGTATCCGGTAATTCACATGGGTCTTATGAGTTATAAGACAACCAAATTCAGCCCTTCATTCATATGGCTTATGTTACAAGACCAACAAAATTCAGGCTGTGTTTCATACGGCTCATATGAATTACAAGACAAACAAATTCAGACTGTGATTCATATGGCTCATAAGAATTAGAAGACAAACAATATTAGCATGTGATTCCTATGGCTCATACAAGTTGCAAGACAAACAAATTTAGCCTGTGATTCACATGACTCATATGAGTTACAAGACAAACAAATTCAGCCTATGATTCATTTGGCTCATATTCATAGGTTCATAGGTTAGTACTAGGCTAACTGCCCATGGGCCATTTTAAGCCTAGCCAATTACCCCATGTGAGAATTAACCCTGCACCTTGTGTTTGTAAGGTAAACACCTTAACCATTACGTAACCTCCCACCCTGAGTTATAAGAAAATAAATTCAGCATGTGATTCATATGGCTCGTATGACTTACAAGACAAACAATTTCAGCCCATGATTCATATGGATCATACGAGTTACAAGACAAATAAATTCAGCATATGATTCGTATGGCTCGTACAAGTTACAAAACAAACAAATTTAGCTAGTGATCCAGTGATTCACATGGTTCATGTAAGTTATAAGACAAACAGATTTAGCCCATGATTTATATGGCTCAAACACACAAATTCAACCTGCGATTCAAATGGCTCATACGAGTTACAAGACAAACAATTTCAGCCCATGATTTATATGGCTCATATGAGTTACAAGACAAAAAAATTCAGTCTTTGAGTCACATGGCTCATATGAGTTACAAGACAAAGAAATTCAACCTGTGATTCATATGGCTCATACGAGTTACAAGACAAAAAAATTCAGGCCCTGATTAATATGTTACAAGACACATAAATTCAACCTGTGATTCATATGGTTTATACAAGTTACAAGAAAAACAAATTCAACCTGTGATTCATATGGCTTATATGAGTTAGAAGACAAAAATTCAGCCCGTGATTCATATGGATCATATGAGTTACAAGACAAACAAATTCAGCCGGTGATTCCGTGGGTCAGATATGTTACAAAACAAACAAATTCAGCCTGTGATTCATATGGCTCATACGAGTTACAAGACAAACAAATTCAGTCTGTGAGTCACATGGCTCACACAAGTTACAAGAAAACAAATTCAGCCTTTGAGTGATATGGCTCATACGAAGTTACAAGACAACAAATTCAGACTGTGATTCATACGGCTCATAATGAGGAAGACAAACAATATTAGCATGTGATTCATATGGCTCATACAAGTTACAACACAAACAATTTAGCCTGTGATTCACATGACTCATACGAGTTACAAGACAAACAAATTCAGCCTGTGATTCACATGGCTCATACGAAGTTACAAGACAAACAAAATCAGCCTGTGATTCATTTGGCTCATATGAGTTATAAGACATATTCAGACTGTGATTCATATGGCTCATAAGAGTTACAAGACAAATTCAGCATGTGATTCATATGGTTCGTACGATTTACAAGACAAATGATTTCAGCCCATGATTCATATGGATCATACGAGTTAAAAGACAAACAAATTCAGCCCGTGATTCGTATGGCTCGTACAAATTACAAAACAAACAAATTTAGCTAGTGCTCCAGTGATTCACACGGCTCATGTGAATTACAAGACAAACAGATTTAGTCCATGATTCATATGGCTCATACGAAGTTACAAGATAAACAAATTCAGCCCGTGATTCATATGGCTCATGAGTTACAAAACACACAAATTCAACCTGCGATTCAAATGGCTCATACGAAGTTGCAAGACGAACAAATTCAGGCCATGATTCATATGGCTCATACGAGTTACTAGACAAAAAAATTCAGTCTGAGTCACATGGCTCATATGAGTTACAAGACAAAGAAATTCAACCTGTGATTCATATGGCTCATACGAGTTACAAGACAAAGAAATTCAGGCCATGATTCATATCGCTCATACGAGTTACAAGACAAAGAAATTCAGGCCGTGATTCATATCGCTCATACGAGTTACATGACACACACATTCAACCTGTGATTCATATGGTTTATAAGAGTTACAAGAAAAACAAATTCAGCCTATGATTCATATGGCTCATAAGAGTTACAAGAGAAGCAAATTCAGCCCATGATTTATTTGGCTCAAATGAATTACAAGACAAACAAATTCAACTTGTGATTCAAATGGCTCATATGAATTACAAGACAAAGAAATTCAGCCTGTGAATTATATGGCTCATAACAGGTACAAGACAAAGAAATTCAGGCCGTGATTCATATATCGCATTCAAGTTACAAGAAACACAAATTCAACCTGTAATTCATATGGGTTATTCGATTTACAAGACAAATAAATTCAGCTTGTGATTCATATGAATCATACGAGTTACAAGATAAACAAATTCAGCCTGTGAGTCACATGGCTCGTACGAGTTACAAGACAAACAAATTCAGCCTGTGATTCATATGGCTCATGCGAGTTACAAGACAAACAAATTCAGCCTGTGAGTCATATGGCTCATACGAGTTACAAGACAAAGAAATTCAGTCCATGATTTATATGGCTCATACGAGTTACAAGACAAACAAATTCAGCCTGTGATTCATATGGCTCATGCGCATTACAAGATAAACAAATTCAGTCTTTGAGGCATATGGCTCATACGAGTTAGAAAACAAAGGAATTCAGCCTCTGATTCATATGGCTCATACGATTTACAAGACAAACAAATTCAGCCTGTGAATCATATGGCTCATACGAGTTAAACGACAAACAAATTCAGCCTATTTTTCATATGGATCATATTAGTTAAAAGACAAACAAATTCAGCAAGTGATTCATATGGTTCATACATGTTAAAAGACAAACAATATCAGCATGTGATTCATATGGCTCATACGAGTTACAAGACAAACAAATTCAGCCTATGATTCATATGAGTTACAAGACAAATTCAGCATGTGATTCATATGGTTCATACGAGTTAAAAGACAAACAAATTCAGCCCATGATTCATATGACTCATATGAGTTACAAGACAAAGAAATCCAGCCTCTGATTCACATTGCTCATACGAGTTGCAAGACAAACAAATTCAGCGAGTGATTCACATGGCTCATATGATTTACAAGACAAAAATATTCAGCCTGAGATTCTTATGTCTCATATGAGTTACAAGACAAACAAATTCAGCACGTGATTCATATGGCTGATACAAATTACAAGAAAAACAAATTCAGTCTGTGATTCATATGAGTCATACGAGTTAAAAGACAAACAAATTCAGCCCATGATTCATATGGATCATATGAGTTACAAGACAAAGAAATTCAACTCATGTATCATATGGCTCATACGAGTTACAAGACAAATTCAGCCTGTGATTCATACGGTTCATACGAGTTACAAGACAAACAAATTCAGCCTGTGGTTTATATGGCTCATATTAGTTAGAATTAAAACAAATTCAGCCCCTGATTCTAATGGCTCATACGAGTTAAAATACCTAATTTAGCCCATGATTCATATGGCTCATATGAGTTACAAGACAAACAAATTCAACCTGTGATTCATTTGGCTCATATTAGTTACAAGACAAACAAATTCAGCCTGTGATTCACATGGCTCATACGAGTTACAAGACGAACAAATTCAGTCTTTGAGTCACATGGCTAATATGAGTTACAAGACAAACAAATTCAGACTGTGATTCATTTGGCTGATACGAGTTATAAGATAAACAAATTCAGACTGTGATTCATATGGCTCATACGAGTTACAAAACAAACAAATTCAGTCTGAGTCATATGGCTAATACGAGTTACAAGACAAACAAATTTAGACTGTGATTCATTTGGCTCATACGAGTTATAAGATAAACAAATTCAGACTGTGATTCATATGGCTCATACGAGTTACAAGAAAAACAAATTCTGCCCGTGATTCGTATGGCTTGTACAAGTTACAATACAAACAAATTTAGCCAGTGATTCACATAGCTCATGCAAGTTATATGACAAACAAATTTAGCCCATGATTCATATGGCTCATACGAGTTACAAGGCAAAAAAATGTATCCGGTAATTCACATGGGTCTTACGAGTTATAAGACAACCAAATTCAGCCCTTCATTCATATGGCTTATACGAGTTACAAGACCAACAAAATTCAGGCTGTGTTTCATACGGCTCATATGAATTACAAGACAAACAAATTCAGACTGTGATTCATATGGCTCATACGAATTAGAAGACAAACAATATTAGCATGTGATTCCTATGGCTCATACAAGTTACAAGACAAACAAATTTAGCCTGTGATTCACATGACTCATATGAGTTACAAGACAAACAAATTCAGCCTATGATTCATTTGGCTCATATTCATAGGTTCATAGGTTAGTACTAGGCTAACTGCCCATGTGGGCCATTTTAAGCCTAGCCAATTACCCCATGTGAGAATTAAACCCTGCACCTTGTGTTTGTAAGGTAAACACCTTAACCATTACGCCAACCTCCCACCCTGAGTTATAAGAAAATAAATTCAGCATGTGATTCATATGGCTCGTATGACTTACAAGACAAACAATTTCAGCCCATGATTCATATGGATCATACGAGTTACAAGACAAACAAATTCAGCATATGATTCGTATGGCTCGTACAAGTTACAAAACAAACAAATTTAGCTAGTGATCCAGTGATTCACATGGTTCATGTAAGTTATAAGACAAACAGATTTAGCCCATGATTTATATGGCTCATACGAGTTACAAAACACACAAATTCAACCTGCGATTCAAATGGCTCATACGAGTTACAAGACAAACAAATTCAGCCCATGATTCATATGGCTCATACGAGTTACAAGCCAAACAAATTCAGCCCATGATTTATATGGCTCATATGAGTTACAAGACAAAAAAATTCAGTCTTTGAGTCACATGGCTCATATGAGTTACAAGACAAAGAAATTCAACCTGTGATTCATATGGCTCATACGAGTTACAAGACAAAGAAATTCAGGCCCTGATTAATATCGCTCATACGAGTTACAAGACACATAAATTCAACCTGTGATTCATATGGTTTATACAAGTTACAAGAAAAACAAATTCAACCTGTGATTCATATGGCTTATATGAGTTAGAAGACAAAAATTCAGCCCGTGATTCATATGGATCATATGAGTTACAAGACAAACAAATTCAGCCGGTGATTCCCGTGGGTCAGATATGTTACAAAACAAACAAATTCAGCCTGTGATTCATATGGCTCATACGAGTTACAAGACAAACAAATTCAGTCTGTGAGTCACATGGCTCACACAAGTTACAAGAAAACAAATTCAGCCTTTGAGTGATATGGCTCATACGAGTTACAAGACAACAAATTCAGACTGTGATTCATATGGCTCATACGAGTGAGAAGACAAACAATATTAGCATGTGATTCATATGGCTCATACAAGTTACAACACAAACAATTTAGCCTGTGATTCACATGACTCATACGAGTTACAAGACAAACAAATTCAGCCTGTGATTCACATGGCTCATACGAGTTACAAGACAAACAAAATCAGCCTGTGATTCATTTGGCTCATATGAGTTATAAGACATATTCAGACTGTGATTCATATGGCTCATAAGAGTTACAAGACAAATTCAGCATGTGATTCATATGGTTCGTACGATTTACAAGACAAATGATTTCAGCCCATGATTCATATGGATCATACGAGTTAAAAGACAAACAAATTCAGCCCGTGATTCGTATGGCTCGTACAAATTACAAAACAAACAAATTTAGCTAGTGATCCAGTGATTCACACGGCTCATGTGAATTACAAGACAAACAGATTTAGTCCATGATTCATATGGCTCATACGAGTTACAAGATAAACAAATTCAGCCCGTGATTCATATGGCTCATACGAGTTACAAAACACACAAATTCAACCTGCGATTCAAATGGCTCATACGAGTTACAAGACAAACAAATTCAGCCCATGATTCATATGGCTCATACGAGTTACTAGACAAAAAAATTCAGTCTGAGTCACATGGCTCATATGAGTTACAAGACAAAGAAATTCAACCTGTGATTCATATGGCTCATACGAGTTACAAGACAAAGAAATTCAGGCCATGATTCATATCGCTCATACGAGTTACAAGACAAAGAAATTCAGGCCGTGATTCATATCACTCATACGAGTTACATGACACACACATTCAACCTGTGATTCATATGGTTTATAAGAGTTACAAGAAAAACAAATTCAGCCTATGATTCATATGGCTCATAAGAGTTACAAGAGAAGCAAATTCAGCCCATGATTTATTTGGCTCAAACGAATTACAAGACAAACAAATTCAACTTGTGATTGAAATGGCTCATATGAATTACAAGACAAAGAAATTCAGCCTGTGAATTATATGGCTCATAACAGGTACAAGACAAAGAAATTCAGGCCGTGATTCATATATCGCATTCAAGTTACAAGAAACACAAATTCAACCTGTAATTCATATGGGTTATTCGATTTACAAGACAAATAAATTCAGCTTGTGATTCATATGAATCATACGAGTTACAAGATAAACAAATTCAGTCTGTGAGTCACATGGCTCGTACGAGTTACAAGACAAACAAATTCAGCCTGTGATTCATATGGCTCATGCGAGTTACAAGACAAACAAATTCAGCCTGTGAGTCATATGGCTCATACGAGTTACAAGACAAAGAAATTCAGTCCATGATTTATATGGCTCATATGAGTTACAAGACAAACAAATTCAGCCTGTGATTCATATGGCTCATGCGCATTACAAGATAAACAAATTCAGTCTTTGAGGCATATGGCTCATACGAGTTAGAAAACAAAGGAATTCAGCCTCTAATTCATATGGCTCATACGATTTACAAGACAAACAAATTCAGCCTGTGAATCATATGGCTCATACGAGTTAAACGACAAACAAATTCAGCCTATTTTTCATATGGATCATATTAGTTAAAAGACAAACAAATTCAGCAAGTGATTCATATGGTTCATACATGTTAAAAGACAAACAATATCAGCATGTGATTCATATGGCTCATACGAGTTACAAGACAAACAAATTCAGCCTATGATTCATATGAGTTACAAGACAAATTCAGCATGTGATTCATATGGTTCATACGAGTTAAAAGACAAACAAATTCAGCCCATGATTCATATGACTCATATGAGTTACAAGACAAAGAAATCCAGCCTCTGATTCACATGGCTCATACGAGTTGCAAGACAAACAAATTCAGCGAGTGATTCACATGGCTCATATGATTTACAAGACAAAAATATTCAGCCTGAGATTCTTATGTCTCATATGAGTTACAAGACAAACAAATTCAGCACGTGATTCATATGGCTGATACAAATTACAAGAAAAACAAATTCAGTCTGTGATTCATATGAGTCATACGAGTTAAAAGACAAACAAATTCAGCCCATGATTCATATGGATCATATGAGTTACAAGACAAAGAAATTCAACTCATGTATCATATGGCTCATACGAGTTACAAGACAAATTCAGCCTGTGATTCATACGGTTCATACGAGTTACAAGACAAACAAATTCAGCCTGTGGTTTATATGGCTCATATTAGTTAGAATTAAAACAAATTCAGCCCCTGATTCTAATGGCTCATACAAGTTAAAATACCTAATTCAGCCTGTGATTCATATGGCTCATTTGAGTTTCAAGACAAACAATATGAGCATGTGATTCATATGGCTCATACGAGTTAAAAGACAATTCAGACCATGATTCATGTGTATCATACGAGTTACAAGACAAACAAATTCAGCCCGTTGTTCATATGGCTCATAAGAGTTATAAGACAAACAAATTCATCCAGTGATTCATATGGATCATACGAGTTACAAGCCAAATAAATTCAGGCTGTGATTAATATGGTTAGTATAAGTTATAAGACAAAGAAATTTAGCCTCTGATTCATACGGATCATATGAGTTACAAGACACAGAAATTCAGCCCATGATTCATAATGTTTATACAAGTTACAAGAGAAACACATTCAGCCTGTGATTCATATGGCTCATACCAGTTACACGAAAAATTCAGCCTTTGATTTATATGGCTCATATGAGTTACAAGAAATTCAGCCCGAGATTCATATGTCTCACATGAGTTAAAAGACAACCAAATTCAGCCCATGATTCATATGGCTCATACGAACTACAAGACAAACAAATTCAGCCTGTGATTCATAGGGCTCATACGAGTTAAAAGACAAACAAATTCAGCCTGTGATTCACATGACTGATATGAGTTATAAGAGAAATTCAGGCTGTAATTTATATGGCGCTTACAAGTTACAAGACAAACAAAGTGCATGATTCATATGGCTCATGTGAGTTATAAGACAAACAAATTTAGCCCATGATTCATATGGCTCATAAGAGTTACAAGACAAACAAAATCAACCTGTGATTCATTTGGCTCATATTAGTTACAAGACAAACAAATTCAGCCTGTGATTCACATGGCTCATACGAGTTACAAGACAAACAAATTCAGTCTTTGAGTCACATGGCTAATATGAGTTACAAGACAAACAAATTCAGACTGTGATTCATTTGGCTGATACGAGTTATAAGATAAACAAATTCCGACTGTGATTCATATGGCTCATACCAGTTACAAGAAAAACAAATTCAGCATGTGATTCATATGGTTCATACAACTTACAAGATAAACAAATTCTGCCCGTGATTCGTATGGCTTTCACAACTTACAATACAAACAAATTTAGCCAGTGATTCACATAGCTCATGCAAATTATATGACAAACAAATTTAGCCCATGATTCATATGGCTCATATGAGTTACAAGGCAAAAAATTCATCCCGTAATTCACACGGCTCTTACGAGTTATAAGACAAACAAATTCAGTCCTTCATTCATATGGCTTATACGAGTTACAAGACCAACAAAATTCAGGCTGTGTTTCATACGGCTCATATGAGTTACAAGACAAACAAATTCAGTCTGTGATTCACATGGCTCATATGAGTTACAAGACAAACAAATTCAGTCTGTGATTCACATGGCTCATACGAGTTACAAGAAAACAAATTCAGCCTTTGAGTGATATGGCTCATAGGCGTTGCAAGACAACAAATTCAGACTGTGATTCATATGGCTCATACGAGTTAGAAGACAAACAATATTAGCATGTGATTCATATGGCTCATACAAGTTACAAGACAAACAAATTTAGCCTGTGATTCACATGACTCATACGAGTTACAAGGCAAACAAATTCAGCCTGTGATTCACATGGCTCATACAAGTTACAAGACAAACAAATTCAGCATGTGATTCATATGGCTTGTACGACTTACAAGACAAACAATTTCAGCCCATGATTCATATGGATCATATGAGTTACAAGACAAACAAATTCAGCCCGTGATTCGTATGGCTCGTACAAGTTACAAAACAAACAAATTTTGCTAGTGATCCAGTGATTCACATGGCTCATGTGAGTTATAAGACAAACAGATTTAGCCCATGATTCATATGGCTCATATGAGTTACAAGATAAACAAATTCAGCCTGTGATTCATATGGCTCATACGAGTTACAAAACACACAAATTCAACCTGCGATTCAAATGGCTCATACGAGTTACAAGACAAATTGAGCCCATAATTCATATGGCTCATACCAGTTACAAGCCAAACAAATTCAGCCCATGATTCATATGGCTCATACGAGTTACAAGACAAAGAAATTCAATCTGTGATTCATATGGCTTATACGAGTTAAAAGACAAAGAAATTCAGGCCATGATTCATATCTCTCATACGAGTTACAAGACACACACATTCAACCTGTGATTCACATGGTTTATATGAGTTACAAGAAAAACAAATTCAGCCAGTGTTTCCCGTGGGTCAGATGTGTTACAAAACAAACAAATTCAGCCTGTGATTCATACGGTTCATATGAGTTACAAGACAAACAAATTCAGTCTGTGATTCACATGGCTCATATGAGTTACAAGACAAACAAATTCAGTCTGTGATTCACATGGCTCGTACGAGTTACAAGAAAACAAATTCAGCCTTTGAGTGATATGGCTCATAGGCGTTACAAGACAACAAATTCAGACTGTGATTCATATGGATCATACGAGTTACAAGACAAACAAACTCAGCCGGTGTTTCCTGTGGGTCAGATGTGTTACAAAACAAACAAATTCAGCCCGTGATTTATTTGGCTCAAATGAATTACAAGACAAACAAATTCAACCTGTGATTCAAATGGCTCATATGAATTACAAGACAAAGAAATTCAGCCTGTGAATTATATGGATCATAACAGGTACAAGACAAAGAAATTCAGGCCGTGATTCATATATCACATTCGAGTTACAAGACACACAAATTCAACCTGTGATTCATATGGGTTATTCGATTTACAAGACAAATAAATTCAGCCTGTGAGTCATACGGCTCATACGAGTTACAAGAAAACAAATTCAGCCTTTGAGTGATATGGCTCATACGAGTTACAAGACAACAAATTCAGACTGTGATTCATATGGCTCATATGAGTTACAAGACAAACAATATTAGCATGTGATTCATATGGCTCATACAAGTTACAAGACAAACAATTTGGCCTGTGATTCACATGACTCATACGAGTTACAAGACAAACAAATTCAGCCTGTGATTCACATGGCTCATACGAGTTACAAGACAAACAAAATCAGCCTGTGATTCATTTGGCTCATATGAGTTATAAGACAAACAAATTCAGACTGTGATTCATATGGCTCATATGAGCTGCAAGACAAACAATATCAGCATGCGATTCATATGGCTCATATGAGTTACAAGACAAACAAATTCAGCCCGTGATTCGTATGGCTCATCCAAGTTACAAAACAAACAAATTTAGCTAGTGATCCAGTGATTCACATGGCTCATGTGCGTTATAAGACAAACAGATTTAGTCCATTATTCATATGGCTCATACGAGTTACAAGATAAACAAATTCAGCCCATGATTCATATGGCTCATACGAGTTAAAAAACACACAAATTCAACCTGTGATTCAAATGGCTCATACGAGTTACAAGACAAACAAATTCAGCCCATGATTCATATGGCTCATACAAGTTACAAGCCAAACAAATTCAGCCCATGATTCATATGGCTCATACGAGTTACAAGACAAAAAAATTCAGTCTGAGTCACATGGCTCATTTGAGTTACAAGACAAAGAAATTCAACCTATGATTCATATGGCTCATACGAGTTACAAGACAAACACATTCAGCCTGTGATTCATATGGCTCATATGAACTACAAGACAAACCAATTCAGTCTGAGTCATATGGGTCATACTAGTTACAAGACAAAGGAATTCAGCCCATGATTCATATGGCTCATATGAACTACAAGACAAACAAATTCAGCCTGTGATTCACATTACTGATACGAGTTACAAGACAAATTCAGTCAGTAATTAATATGGCGTATATGAGTTACAAGGCAAACAAATTCAGCCCGGGATTCATATGGCTCATATGTGTTGCAAGATAAACAAATTCAGCCTGTGAAACGTATGGCTCATACGAGTTACAAGACCAACAAATTCAGCCTATGATTCATATGGCTCATATTAGTTACAAGACAAACAATCTCAGCATGCGATTCATATGGCTCATACGAGTTAAAAGACAAATTCAGCCCATTATTCATATGGATTATACGAGTTACAAGACAAACAAATTCAGCCCATGATTCATATGGATCATACGAGTTATAAGACAAACTAGTTCAGCCCGTGGTTCATATCGCTCAAACGAGTTACAAGACAAACTTCAGCCCGTGATTTATATTGATCATATGACGTCTAAGCAAATAAATTTAGCCTGTGATTCACATGGCTCATAGGAGTTACCAGACAAAAACATTCAGCCTAGGATTAACATGGCTCATACGAGTTACAAGACAAACAAATTCAGCCTTTGAGTCATATGGGTCATACTATTTACAAGACAATCAAATTCAGCCAGAGACTCATATGGCTCATACGAGTTCCATGAAAAAAAAAAAATCAGCCTGTGATTCACACTGCGGATACGAGTTAAAAGACAAAGAAATTCAGGCCGTAATTTATATGGAACATACAATTTATCAGACAAACAAATTCAGCCAGTGATTCATATGGCTCATATGTGTTGCAAGACAAACAAATTCAGTCTGTGAAGCGTATGGCTCATACGAGTTACAAGACCAAAAAATTCAGCCCGAGATTCATATGTCTCATATGAGTTACAAGACAACCAAATTTAGCCCGTGATTCATATGGCTCATACGAACTACAAGACAAACAAATTCAGCCTGTGATTCATAGGGCTCATACGAGTTAAAAGACAAACAAATTCAGCCTGTGATTCATATGGCTTGTATGAGTTACAAGATAAACAAATTCAGCCTGTGATTCATATGGCTCATATGAGTTACAAGATAAACAAATTCAGCCTGTGATTCATATGGCTCGTACAAGTTACAAAACACACAAATTCAACCTGCAATTCAAATGGCTCATACGAGTTACAAGACAAACAAATTCAGCCCATGATTCATATGGCTCATACGAGTTACAAGCCAAACAAATTCAGCTCATGATTCATATGGCTCATACGAGTTACAAGACAAAAAAATTCAGTCTTTGAGTCACATGGCTCATATGAGTTACAAGACAAAGAAATTCAACCTGTGATTCATATGGCTCATACGAGTTACAAGACAAAGAAATACAGGCCATGATTCATTTCACTCATATGAGTTACAAGACACACACATTCAACCTGTGATTCATATGGTTTATACGAGTTACAAGAAAAACAAATTCGACCTGTGATTCATATGGCTTATATGAGTTAGAAGACAAACAAATTCAGCCCGTGATTCATATGGATCATACGAGTTACAAGACAAACAAATTCATCCCGTGATTTCCCTGGGTCAGATGTGTTACAAAACAAACAAATTCAGCCTGTGATTCATATGGCTCATACGAATTATAAGACAAACAAATTTAGCTTGTGATTCATTTGGCTCATACGATTTACAAGACAGTCAAATTCAGCCTATAATTCATATGGCTCATTAGAGTTCAAGAGAAGCAAATTCAGCCCGTGATTTATTTGGCTCAAATGAATTACAAGACAAACAAATTCAACCTGTGATTCAAATGTCTCATATGAATTACAAGACAAAGAAATTCAGCCTGTGAATTATACGGCTCATAACAGGTACAAGACAAAGAAATTCAAGCCGTGATTCATGTATCACATTCGAGTTACAAGACGAATAAATTCAGCCTTTGAGTTATATGGCTCATACGAGTTACAAGACAACAAATTCAGACTGTGATTCATATGGCTCATACGAGGTAGAAGACAAACAATATTAGCATGTGATTCATATGGCTCATACAAGTTTCAAGACAAACAATTTAGCCTGTGATTCACATGACTCATACAAGTCACAAGACAAACAAAATCAGCCTGTGATTCATTTGGCTAATATGAGTTATAAGACAAACAAATTCAGACTGTGATTCATATGGCTCATAAGAGCTGCAAGACAAACAATATCAGCATGTGATTCATATGGCTCATATGAGTTACAACACAAGCAACTTCAGCATGTGATTCATATGGATCATACGAGTTACAAATCAAACAAATTCAGCCCGTGATTTGTATGGCTCGTACAAGTTACAAAACAAACAAATTTAGCTAGTGATCCAGTGATTCACATGGCTCATGTGAGTTATAAGACAAACAGATTTAGTCCATGATTCATATGGCTCATACGAGTTACAAGATAAACAAATTCAGCCCGTGATTCATATGGCTCATATGAGTTACAAAACACACAAATTCAACCTGTGATTCAAATGGCTCATACGAGTTACAAGACAAAATAAATTCAGTCTTTGAGTCACATAGCTCATACAAGTTACAAGACAAAGAAATTCAACCTGTGATTCATATGGCTAATACGAGTTACAAGACAAAGAAATTCAGGCCGTAATTCATATCGCTCATACGAGTTATAAGACAAAGAAATTCAGGCCGTGATTCATATCGCTCATACGAGTTACAAGACACACACATTCAA
Source organism: Protopterus annectens (assembly GCF_019279795.1). NCBI lineage: Eukaryota > Metazoa > Chordata > Ceratodontiformes > Protopteridae > Protopterus > Protopterus annectens. The sequence continues at coordinate 898,077,997 of NC_056741.1, read as the reverse complement.
CCTGTGATTCATATGGTTTATACGAGTTACAAGAAAAACAAATTCAACCTGTGATTCATATGGCTTATATGAGTTAGAAGACAAACAAATTCAGCCCGTGATTCATATGGATCATACGAGTTACAAGACAAACAAATTCAGCCAGTGATTTCCATGGGTCAGATGTGTTACAAAATAAACAAATTCAGCCTGTGATTCATATGGCTCAAACGAATTATAAGACAAACAAATTTATCCTGTGATTCATTTGGCTCATACGATTTACAAGACAATCAAATTCAGCCTATGATTCATATGGCTCATAAGAGTTACAAGAGAAGCAAATTCAGCCCATGATTTATTTGGCTCAAATGAATTACAAGACAAAAAATTCAACTTCTGATTCAAATGGGTCATATGAATTACAAGACAAAGAAATTCAGCCTGTGAATTATATGGCTCATAACAGGTACAAGACAAAGAAATTCAGGCCGTGATTCATATATCACATTCGAGTTACAAGACACGCAAATTCAACCTGTGATTCATATGGGTTATTCGATTTACAAGACAAATAAATCCAGCCTTTGATTCATATGAATCATACGAGTTACAAGATAAACAAATTCTGCCTGTGAGTCACATGGCTCGTACGAGTTACAGGACAAACAAATTTAGCTTGTGATTCATATGGCTCATGCGAGTTACAAGACAAACAAATTCAGCCTGTGAGTCATATGGCTCATAAGAGTTACAAGACACACAAATTCAACCTGAGATTCATATGGCTTATACGAGATGCAAGACAAATCAATTCAGCCTGTGAGTCATATGGCTCATAAGAGTTACAAGACAAAGAAATTCAGTCCGTGATTCATATGGCTCATACGAGTTACAAGACACACAAATTCAACCTGTGATTCATATGGTTTATACGAGTTACAAGACAAACAAATTCAGCCCGTGATTCCCGTGGGGCAGATGTGTTACAAAACAAACAAATTCAGCCTGTGATACATATGGCTCATACGAATTATAAGACAAACAAATTCAGCCCATGATTTATATGGCTCATACGAGTTACAAGCCAAACAAATTCAGTCCATGATTCATATGGCTCATACGAGTTACAAAACAAAAAAATTCAGTCTTTGAGTCACATGGCTCATAGGAGTTGCAAGACAAAGTAATTCAACCTGTGATTCATATGGCTCATATGAGTTACAAGACAAACACATTCAGCCTGTGATTCACATGGCTCCTATGAGTTATAAGACAACCAAATTCAGCCCTTCATTCATATGGCTCAAACGAGTTACAAGACCAACAAATTCAGGCTGTGTTTCATACGGCTCATATGAGTTACAAGAGAAACAAATTCAGTCTATGATTCACATGGCTCATACGAGTTACAAGAAAACAAACTCAGCCTTTGAGTGATATGGCTCATACGAGTTACAAGACAACAAATTCAGACTGTGATTCATATGGCTCATACGACCTAGAAGACAAACAATATTAGCATGTGATTCATATGGCTCATACAAGTTACAAGACAAACATATTTAGCCTGCGATTTGCATGACTCATACGAGTTACAAGACAAACAAATTCAGCCTGTGATTCACATGGCTCATAGGGGTTATAAGACAAACAAAATCAGCCTGTGATTCATTTGGCTCACACGAGTTATAAACCAAATAAATTCAGACTGTGATTCATATGGCTCATATTAGTTACAACACAAGCAACTTCAGCCTGTGATTCATATGGCTCATAAGAGTTACAAGACAAACAAATTTAGCCTGTGATTCACATGGCTCATAGGGGTTATAAGACAAACAAAATCAGCCTGTGATTCATTTGGCTCATATGAGTTATAAGACACACAAATTCAACCTGTGATTCATATGGGTTATTCGATTTACAAGACGAATAAATTCAGCCTGTGATTCATATGGCTCATACGAGTTACAAGACAAACAAATTCAGTCTGTGATTCACATGGCTCACACAAGTTACAAGAAAACAAATTCAGCCTTTGAGTGATATGGCTCATACGAGTTACAAGACAACAAATTCAGACTGTGATTCATATGGCTCATATGACCTAGAAGACAAACAATATTAGCATGTGATTCATATGGCTCATACAAGTTACAAGACAAAAACAAATTTAGCCTGTGATTCGCATGACTCATACGAGTTACAAGACAAACAAATTCAGCCTGTGATTCACATGGCTCATACGGGTTATAAGACAAACAAAATCAGCCTGTGATTCATTTGGCTCATATGAGCTATAAACCAAATAAATTCAGACTGTGATTCATATGGCTCATATGAGTTACAACACAAGCAACTTCAGCCTGTGATACATATGGCTCATAAGAGTTACAAGACAAATTCAGCATGTGATTCATATGGCTCGTATGACTTACAAGACAAACAATTTCAGCCCATGATTCATATGGATCATACGAGTTACAAGACAAACAAATTCAGCCCGTGATCTGTATGGCTCGTACAAGTTACAAAACAAACAAATTTAGCTAGTGATCCAGTGATCCACATGGCTCATGTGAGTCATAAAACAAACAGATTTAGCCCGTAATTCATATGGCTCATACGAGTTACAAAACACACAAATTCAACCTGTGATTCAAATGGCTCATACGAGTTACAAGACAAACAAATTCAGCCCATGATTCATATGGCTCTTACGAGTTACAAGCCAAACAAATTCAGCCCATGATTCATATGGCTCATACAAGTTACAAGGCAAAAAAATTCAGTCTTTGAGTCACATGGCTCATATGAGTTACAAGACAAAGAAATTCAACCTGTGATTCATATGGCTCATACGAGTTACAAGACACACAAATTCAACCTGTGATTCATAATGTTTATACGAGTTAGAAGACAAACAAATTCAGCCCGTGATTCATGTGGATCATACATGTTACAAGACAAACAAATTCAGCCGGTGATTCCCATGGGGCAGATGTGTTACAAAACAAACAAATTCAGCTTGTGATACATATGGCTCATACGAATTATAAGACAAACAAAATCAGCCCATAATTCATATGGCTCATACGAGTTACAAGCCAAACAAATTCAGCCCATGATTCATATGGCTCATACAAGTTACAAGACAAAAAAATTCAGTCTTTGAGTCACATGGCTTATATGAGTTGCAAGACAAAGTAATTCAACCTGTGATTCATATGGCTCAAATGAGTTACAAGACAAACACATTCAGCCTGTGATTCACATGGCTCCCACGAGTTACCAGACAAACACATTCAGCTTGTGATTCATATGGCTCATACGAGTTAAAAGACAAAGAAATTCAGCCTGTGATTCACATGGCTGATATGAGTTATAAGAGAAATTCAGGCTGTAATTTATATGGCGCTTACGAGTTACAAGACAAACAAAGTGCATGATTCATATGGCTCATGTGTGTTGCAAGACAAACAAATTCAGCCTGTGAAGCGTATGGCTCATACGAGTTACAAAACCAACAAATTCAGCCCAAGATTTATATGTCTCATATGAGTTACAAGGTAACCAAATTTAGCCCGTGATTCATATGGCTCATACGAACTACAAGACAAACATATTCAGTCTGTGATTCATAGGGCTCATACGAGTTAAAAGACAAACAAATTCAGCCTGTGATTCACATGGCTGATATGAGTTATAAGAGAAATTCAGGCTGAAATTTATATGGCGCTTACGAGTTACAAGACAAAGTGTGTGATTCATATGGCTCATGTGAGTTATAAGACAAACAAATTTAGCCCATGATTCATATGGCTCATATGAGTTATAAGACAAACAAATTCTACCTGTGATTCATTTGGCTCATATGAGTTACAAGACAAACAAATTCAGCCTGTGATTCACATGGCTCATACGAGTTAAAAGACAAACAAATTCAGTCTTTGAGTCATATGGCTCATACGAGTTACAAGACAAATTCAGACTGTGATTCATTTGGCTCATACGAGTTATAAGATAAAGAAATTCAGACTGTGATTCATATGGCTCATATGAGTTACAAGAAAAACAAATTCAGCATGTGATTCATATGGTTCATACAACTAACAAGACAAACAAATTCTTCCCGTGATTCGTATGGCTTGCACAAGTTACAATACAAACAAATTTAGCCAGTGATTCACATAGCTCATGTGAGTTATATGACAAACAAGAAAAGTATATATCCAAGGTGCAAAAAAACAGAGGAAAGGAATCCAGTTACCATCCAAAGTCAATTTTATTTTAGAAAAAAATCCACATGCAGGTTAGAGCATTAACGCGTTGTGAATTGACCACAGCGTTTTCGTCTTCTTGCATAGACTTCCTCAGATAAAATGCCATACATTCAAATCCCTTATTTATATTGAAGTAAATAGGTTATAAATCAATTAACCAATAAAAAATAATTAATTTAACCATTTAAAAATTTAAAAACACACACCTATAAATGTTATAAATGGAGGAGAAACATCTTAATAGTGCAATACATGTTTTTGTTTACCATTATAAAACCAACTAAAAAAATAAAGAGGCAAATAGTATTACAAAAAAATATATTTCTTAAAATCTTCAGTATTAAATTCTATTGATTATAAATGTTAAATAGTAGAAAAAATATATATATGTTAAACCATAAAACATCAGTTAAAAGGAATTTCTGCTATACACAAGGTTCTAGGACAATATCTAGTGCCATCTGGTGGCCAAGTTTCTTCAAGGTTTAGCTGCTCTTAGTTTTAGAAGTGGCTTAATAGATATAAAATCATTCAGACCTGGTGTATAGTCTGCCTGTAAAGTTACTTGCCACCACAATTCCCTATATTCCAGGGTATCTTCCCATGGACTGCCTCTAATGTTGTATTTAACATTTTCTAACACCAAAAAAACAAAGGTAGCATTTTTACATTCCTTGGTATGTTTAAATAATGCGTTAGTTTCTTTGCCTATTGATATTTCATAAATGTGTTCATAAATCCTCTTTTTTAACTTCCTTTCAGATTTGCCCACATAAAAAGAGGTACATATTTTGCAGATGGCCAAATAAATAATACCTTTGGTTTCACAATTAAAATATTCTCCACTGGTTATCCATCTGCTTCTGCTCTCTAAAAAATATTTTTCCACACCAAGGATATATTTACATTGGTTACACCGACCACACTTGTAGGTGCCCACTTTTACCTTATTTTCCATGTTCCCTACTATTTTCCAGAATATTCTTAATACTTTTAGAATTTTTGTAAATAATCCTTTGAGGAATGTCTTTAAGATTTTCTAGGTCAGTAATTGAAACAAATCTTTCCCATTCTTTCAAAAAAATCTGCTTTACAAATTTGTTTACCCCATTATATTCTAAAACTAGGGCCTGCTCATATTTTTTACCTTGCTCACCTTGTTTTTCTATAGCCACATATTCCCTATTATTCTTAATAGGTTTAAACTTATCTGGTCTCCCACTGACCACCACTTCTCTTACACCCACTATAAAATTGATTGAGTGGGTACCCCCTCTCCAAAAACATCTTTTGAAGTAACTCACATTCGTTGTAAAAAATCATTCTCTGCACTAGTCATTCTACTTCCCCTCACAAATTGTCCTTTGACAATGTTGTTCTTACAATGTGGTGGGTGGGAACTATCATAGTCCAAGTAAGAGTTACAAAAGGTCGGTTTTCTATATATTTTACTTTCAAATTGTGTACCAGTTTTATATATTTCTATGTCCAAATAAAAAAGATTATTTTCAGAAATATTGTGGGTAAACTTCAAAAATTTTGTTGTGTTATTCAAGTAGGACATGAATTTGTCAAATCTTTCTCTACCCGCGGTCCAAACAATCACTATATCATCCAGGAACCTACGGTATAGATTCCAACAATCCTTAAAATCTGAATTAAATATATATTTTTCCTCCCATTTCATAAGAACCAAATTGGCATAGATGGGAGCACAAGCTGCTCCCATCACTACCCCCTGTATCTGTTTGTAAAACTCTCCATTAAAGTAGATAAAATTATTCTTTAAAATTAAGTCCATTAACCATAGACATACTAATTTGTCATCCTGCAATAGTGTAATATCTTCATATACTATATCTTCCAACATTTCTAACCCTTCTTAATATGGTATGGAAGAAAATAAATCAACAATGTCTATGGTTATGAACAAAAGATTATCTTGATACAAGTCATCCGTTATTTCCCTTAATAAATCCCAAGAGTCTCTTAATATGGTATTCTTATTAACCCAAAGCTTTTTAAGTTTTTGATCAACATATTTGGCCAAACTATGTGTTTTGGACCCCTCTGCTGCCACAGTCGGTCTAAGGGGTGGGTCCCATTCACATTTGTGAATTGTGGGTACCCCAAAAATGGCTGGTTCTCTAGGTTTCTCTACCATCAAAAAATGAAATGTGTTATTGTCTATTAATCCTTCATACAATATTTCTTTTAAACTGAGATCTATTTTATTATAAGCAATATTGATCTCATTTATTGAAACACTAGAATATTTCATATCATCACATAATATAGTGTACATTTTACTTTCATATAAAATATTCTCCATTAAAACCACTCCACCCCCCCTTATCAGGTTTCATCACCCTTAAGTTTTTATCCCCTTTCAGTTGCATCAGAATTTCTTTCTCGTCTTTATTAAGATTCCCCTTAAAAAACATATTATTTTGTTTTTTTCTTATTTCTGCTTCTAGAACTTTTTCTAGATTTCTCAATTGGGGATGTAATGGGGGATTAAAAACACTTTTTCGTTTTAAATCATTAATGGGTACCATCCTGATTTTTGGGCAGTATAATATTTAAATTAACTTTTCTTAAAAACATCTTGATATCCAGTAGACTCCTGGTAGCATCACCTTTGTAATGGGGAATGTATTTAAAACCTTTTGAAAACAAGGAAAAAAAATATTTCTTTAATATTATGTTACTAAAATTATATATAGTAAAATTGTTGTGTATGTTCTTAATTCCATCAACCAAAATTTGACTGTCAGGAGGGTGGGCTGGGTGGTGTTCATTTAATACCTCCCCCTCCCCCTTCTCCCCCCCATCTGAAAATGTATATCCTGTTGCCCCCTTTTATTTAGTCTCTCTCCGACCTACGCAGGGGGGGATATTCCCTCTCATAATCCTCACAATCACTGTAGGGAATATCTTCAGTATTATTTTCCTTTTCTACAAAAGATAAAACCTGATTGTGTCCAAGGTATTTGTTGTGAAAAATTAGGCTTAGGGTAACAGTTTTTGTTATCATAGTCCCTAATGTCCCTTTCCAATTTATTCATTTTCCTACTAACTAATTCATTACTTTTTTTTATCAATCTCTTCCCTCATACCAAAATATTTGGCTTTCTCCTCCTCAATACTAAAAATTAAATCAGTCAATCTGTTGATCTATTTGTTCTATTTCTTTTTGTATCTGTTCCTGGCATTTTACATTCTTTCTAACCATCAAACGCAATACATCAAACCACACTTGTTAAAAAGTTCAATCAATTCTTTATAAAAATCGGAATCATATTGCACATTGTTGGGAAATTTATAGACCTGAAGGCCCTTTGGTACAATTTCCCTTGAGATACATTCTTTCAAATATTCATTTTCAATCGCATAAGTTCTATATTTATACAACATTTTATATAAATTATCAAGTTTGGAATGGTAGGAAATACCAGTCTCATGTTGCTTATTCATATTCGTTTTAGTTTTAAAAGAATACTTGGTATATAACCAGTCCTTAATTTCTTTAACATTGCTGGTGTTGCTAGAATGCACAGTACCTGAGGAATAAACTCTAGAGTCCATTTTTTGCTGTCCCTTTCCAACATGCTCATTACCATTATTTTCGTTATTTTCGTTACCAACTCTCCGAAATATGGTCGGTGTATTGCCTGGATCAAAGGTAGGACCATGAAACTCCTGAGGTTCCCCCGACATATTCTTGAACGCCCATAAGCTCCCTCGCTTGTTTGTCCTCCCCTGAATGAACAACATTTCCAGCTCCTTGACGCTTAGCCGTAATTACTAGTGATTGGGTAAGGGGTGTCAACAGGTCAATCAATTCTGATAGTTGACCAATGAGCTTACAAGTTTGACCCGTTTCGTCCAACCCCCTTACTTCCGATGGCAAACACGAATCCATCCTTCTTCCATGAATATATAACAACCAAGTTTAAAAGTGGAATTTGCACCCAAATCTACCAAGAAAAGTATATATCCAAGGTGCAAAAAAAGAGGAAAGGAATCCAGTTACCATCCTAAGTCAATTTTATTTTAGAAAAAAATCCACATGCAGGTTAGAGCATTAACGCGTTGTGAATTAACCACAGCGTTTTCGTCTTCTTGCATAGACTTCCTCAGATAAAATGCCATACATTCAAATCCCTTATTTATATTGAAGTAAATAGGTTATAAATCAATTAACCAATAAAAAATAATTAATTTAACCATTTAAAAATTTAAAAACACACACCTATAAATGTTATAAATGGAGGAGAAACATCTTAATAGTGCAATACATGTTTTTGTTCACGATTATAAAACCAACTAAAAAAATAAAGATGCAAATAGTATTACAAAAATTATATTTCTTAAAATCTTCAGTATTAAAATCTATTGATTATAAAATCTATTGATTATAAATGTTAAATAGTAGAAAAAATATATATATATATATGTTAAACCATAAAACATCAGTTAAAAGGAATTTCCGCTATACATAAGGTTCTAGGACAATATCTAGTGCCATCTGGTGGCCAATTTTTTAAGTTTCTTCAAAGTTTAGCTGCTCTTAGTTTTAGAAGTGGCTTAATAGATATAAAATCATTCAGACCTGGTGTATAGTCTGCCTGTAATGTTACTTGCCACCACAATTCCCTATATTCCAGGGTATCTTCCCATGGACCGCTTCTAATGTTGTATTTAACATTTTCTAACACCAAAAATCCAAAGGTAGCATTTTTACATTCCTTGGTATGTTTAAATAATGCGTTAGTTTCTTTGCCTATTGATATTTCATAAATGTGTTCATAAATCCTCTTTTTTAACTTCCTTTCGGATTTTCCCACATAAAAAGAGGTACATATTTTGCAGATGGCCAAATAAATAATACCTTTGGTTTCACAATTAAAATATTCTCCACTGGTTATCCATCTGCTTCTGCTCTCTAAAAAATATTTTTCCACACCAAGGATATATTTACATTGGTTACACCGACCACACTTGTAGGTGCCCACTTTTACCTTGTTTTCCATGTTCCCTACTCTTTTTTTCCAGAATATTCTTAATACTTTTAGAATTTTTGTAAATAATCCTTTGAGGAATGTCTTTAAGATTTTCTAGGTCAGTAATTGAAACAAATCTTTCCCATTCTTTCAAAAAAAGCTGCTTTACAAATTTGTTTACCCCATTATATTCTAAAACTAGGGCCTGCTCATATTTTTTACCTTGCTCACCTTGTTTTTCTATAGCCACATATTCCCTATTATTCTTAATAGGTTTAAACTTATTTGGTCTCCCACTAACCACCACTTCTCTTACACCCACTATAAAATTGAGTGGATACCCCCTCTCCAAAAACATCTTTTGAAGTAACTCACATTCGTTGTAAAAAATCATTTTCTGCACTAGTCATTCTACTTCCCCTCACAAATTGTCCTTTGACAATGTTCTTCTTACAATGTGGTGGGTGGGAACTATCATAGTGCAGGTAAGAGTTACAAAAGGTCGGTTTTCTATATACTTTACTTTCAAATTGTGTCCCAGTTTTATATATTTCTATGTCCAAATAAAAAAGATTATTTTCAGAAATATTGTGGGTAAACTTCAAAAATTTTGTTGTGTTATTCAAGTAGGACATGAATTTGTCAAATCTTTCTCTACCCGCGGTCCAAAAAATCACTATATCATCCTGGAACCTATGGTATAGATTCCAACAATCCTTAAAATCTGAATTAAATATATATTTTTCCTCCCATTTCATAAGAACCAAATTGGCGTAGGTGGGAGCACAAGCTGCTCCCATCGCTACCCCCTGTATCTGTTTGTAAAACTCTCCATTAAAGTAGATAAAATTATTCTTTAAAATTAAGTCCATTAAACATATTCATCAAATTCAGCCAGTGATTCACGTGGGTCAGATGTTTTACAAAACAAACAAATTCAGCCGGTGATTCATATGGCTCATACGAATTATAAGTCAAACAAATTTAGCCTGTGATTCATTTGGCTTATGCAATTTACAAGACAATCAAATTCAGCCTATGATTCATATGGTTCATAAGAGTTACAAGAGAAGCAAATTCAGCCCACGATTTATTTGGCTCAAATGAATTACAAGACAAATTCAACCTGTGATTCAAATGGCTCATATGAATTACAAGATAAAGAAATTCAACCTGTGATTCACATGGCTCATATGAGTTACAAGACAAACAAAATCAGCCTGTGATTCATTTGGCTCAAATGAGTTATAAGACAAACAAATTCAGACTGTGATTCATATGGCTCATACGAGCTGCAAGACAAACAATATCAGCATGTGATTCATATGGCTCATATGAGTTACAACACAAGCAACTTCAGCCTGTGATTCATATGGCTCATAAGAGTTACAAGACAAACAAATTCAGCATGTGATTCATATGACTTAAAAGACAAACAATTTCATCCCATGATTTATATGGATCATACGAGTTAAAAGACAAACAAATTCAGCCCGAGATTCGTATGGTTCATACGAGTTACAAGACAAAAAAAATTCAGTCTGAGTCACATGGCTCATATGAGTTACAAGACAAAGTAATTCAACCTGTGATTCATATGGCTCATACGAGTTACAAGACAAAGAAATTCAGGCCGTGATTCATATCCTTCATACGAGTTACAAGACACACAAATTCAGCCTGTGATTCATATGGATCATATGAGTTAGAAGACAAACCAACTAAACCTGTGATTCATATGGATCATATGAGTTACACGACAAACAAATTTAGCCTGCGATTCATTTGGCTCATAAGAGTTATAACAGAAGCAAATTCAGCCCGTGATTTATTTGACTCAAATGAATTACAAGACAAACAAATTCAACCTGTGATTCAAATACTCATATGAATTAGAAGACAAAGAAATTCAGCATGTGAATCATATGGCTCATAACAGGTACAAGACAAAGAAATTCAGGCCATGATTCATATATTTCATACGAGTTACAAGACACACAAATTCAACCTGTGATTCATATCGCTTATTCGAGTTACAAGACAAATAAATTCAGCCTGTGATTCATATGGCTCATACGAGTTACAAGACAAACAAATTTAGCCTGTGAGTCATATGGCTCATACGACTTACAAGACAAGCAATTTCAGCCCATGATTCTTATGGATCATACGAATTACAAGACAAACAAATTCAGCCCTAGATTCGTATGGCTTGTACAAGTTACAAAACAAACAAATTTAGCTAGTGATCCAGTGATTCACATGGCTCATGTGAGTTACAAGACAAACAGATTTAGCCCATGATTCATATGGCTCATACGAGTTACAAGATAAACAAATTCAGCCCATGATTCATATGGCTCATACGAGTTACAAAACACACAAATTCAACCTGTGATTCAAATGGCTCATACGAGTTACAAGACAAACAAATTCAGCCCATAATTCATATGGCTCATACGAGTTACAAGCTAAAAAAATTCAGCCCATGATTCATATGGCTCATACGAGTTACAAGACAAAAAAATTCAGTCTGAGTCACATGGTTCATATAAGTTGCAAGACAACAAAATTCAGGCCGTGATTCATATGGGTCATACGAGTTACAACACACACAAATTCAACCTGTGATTCATATGGTTTATACGAGTTACAAGAAAAACAAATTCAGTCTGTGATTCACATGGCTCATAAGAGGTACAAGAAAACAAATTCAGCCTTTGAGTGATATGGCTCATACGAGTTACAAGACAACAAATTCAGACTGTGATTCATATGGCTCATAAGAGTTAGAAGACAAACAATATTAGCATGTGATTCATATGGCTCATACAAGTTACAAGACAAACAAATTTAGCCTGTGATTCACTTGACTCATACGAGTTACAAGACAAACAAAATCAGCCTGTGATTCATTTGGCTCATATGAGTTATAAGACAAACAAATTCAGACTGTGATTCATATGGCTCATATGAGCTGCAAGACAAACATGTGATTCATATGTCTCATATGAGTTACAACACAAGCAACTTCAGCCAGTGATACATATGGCTCATTTACAAGACAAAAAAATTCAGTCTTTGAGTCACATGGCTCATATGAGTTACAAGACAAACAAATTTAGCCTGTGATTCACATGACTCATATGATTTACAAGACAAACAAATTCAGCCTGTGATTCACATGGCTCATACGAGTTACAAGACAAACAAATTCAGACTGTGATTCATTTGGCTCATACGAGTTATAAGATAAACAAATTCAGACTGTGATTCATATGACTCATACGAGTTACAAGAAAAACAAATTCAGCATGTGATTCATATGGTTCATACAACTTACAAGACAAACAAATTCTGCCCGTGATTCGTATGGCTTGTACAAGTTACAATACAAACAAATTTAGCCAGTGATTCACATAGCTCATGTGAGTTATATGACAAACAAATTTAGCCCATGATTCATATAGCTCATACGAGTTACAAGGCAAACAAATTCATCCCGTGATTCACATGGCTCTTACGAGTTATAAGACAACCAAATTCAGCCCTTCATTCATACGGCTCATATGAGTTACAAGACCAACAAATTCAGTCTGTGGTTCACATGGCTCATACAAGTTACAAGAAAACAAATTCAGCCTTTGAGGGATATACTCATATGAATTAGAAGACAAAGAAATTCAGCATGTGAATCATATGGCTCATAACAGGTACAAGACAAAGAAATTCAGGCCATGATTCATATGGCTCATACGAGTTACAAAACACACAAATTCAACCTGCGATTCAAATGGATCATATGAGTTACAAGACAAACAAATTCAGCCCATGATTCATATGGCTCATATGAGTTACAAGACAAAAAAATTCAGTCTTTGAGTCACATGACTCATATGAGTTGCAAGACAAAGTAATTCAACCTGTGATTCATATGGCTCATACGAGTTACAAGACAAAGAAATTCAGGCCATGATTCATATCGCTCATACGTGTTACAAGACACACAAATTCAACCTGTGATGCATATGGTTTATACGAGTTACAAGACAAAAAAATTCAGCCCGTGATTCATATGGATCATAGGAGTTACAAGACCAACAAATTCAGCTGGTGATTCCCATGGGTCAGATGTTTTACAAAACAAACAAATTCAGCCTGTGATTCATATGGCTCATACAAATTATAAGACAAACAAATTTAGCCTGTGATTCATTTGGCTCATGCGATTTACAAGACAATCAAATTCAGCCTATGATTCATATGGCTCATAAGAGTTACAAGAGAAGCAAATTCAGCCTGTGATTTATTTGGCTCAAATGAATTACAAGACTAACAAATTCAACCTGTGATTCAAATGACTCATATGAATTACAAGACAAAGAAATTCAACCTGTGAATTATATGGCTCATAACAGGTACTAGACAAAGAAATTCAGGCCGTGATTCATATATCACATTCGAGTTAAAAGACACACAAATTCAACCTGTGATTCATGTGGGTTATTCGATTTACAAGATGAATAAATTCAGCTTGTGATTCATATGGCTCATACGAGTTACAAGACAAACAAATTCAGTCTGTGATTCACATGGCTCATAAGAGGTACAAGACAAACAAAATCAGCCTGTGATTCATTTGGCTCATATGAGTTATAAAACAAACAAATTCAGACTGTGATTCATATGGCTCATATGAGTTGCAAGACAAAGTAATTCAACCTGTGATTCATATGGCTCCTAAGAGTTACAAGACAAGGAAACTCAGGCCATGATTCATATCGCTCATAGGCATTACAAGACAAACCAATTCAGCCTGTGATTCATATGGATCAAGACAAACCAATTCAGCCTGTGATTCATATGGATCATATGAGTTACAAGACAAACAAATTCAGCCGGTGATTTACGTGACTCATACAAGTTACAAGACAAACAAAATCAGCCTGTGATTCATTTGGCTCATACAAGCTGCAAGACAAACAATATCAGCATGTGATTCATATGGCTCATAAGAGTTACAAGACAAACAAATTCAGTCCGAGATTTGTATGGCTCATACGAGTTACATGACAAAAAAATTCAGTCTTTGAGTCACATGGCTCATATGAGTTGCAAGACAAAGTAATTCAACCTGTGATTGATATGGCTCATACGAGTTACAAGACAAAGAAATTCAGGCCGTGATTCATTTGGCTCATACGAGTTATAAGATAAACAAATTCAGACTGTGATTCATATGACTCATACGAGTTACAAGAAAAACAAATTCAGCATGTGATTCATATGGTTCATACAACTTATAAGACAAACAAATTCTGCCCGTGATTCGTATGGCTTGTACAAGTTACAATACAAACAAATTTAGCCAGTGATTCACATAGCTCATGTGAGTTATATGACAAACAAATTTAGCCCATGATTCATATAGCTCATACGAGTTACAAGGCAAACAAATTCATCCCGTGATTCACATGGCTCTTACGAGTTATAAGACAACCAAATTCAGCCCTTCATTCATATGGCTTATACAAGTTACAAGACCAACAAATTCAGTCTGTGTTTCATATGGCTCATATGAGTTACAAGACAAACAAATTCAGTCTGTGATTCACATGGCTCATACGAGTTACAAGACAAACAAATTCAGTCTGTGGTTCACATGGCTCATACAAGTTACAAGAAAACAAATTCAGCCTTTGAGGGATATGGCTCATACGAGTTACAAGACAACAAATTCAGACTGTGATTCATATGGCTCATACGAGTTAGAAGACAAACAATATTAGCATGTGATTCATATGGCTCAAACAAGTTACAAGACAAACAAATTTAGCCTGTGATTCACATGACTCATATGAGTTACAAGACAAACAAATTCAGCCTGTGATTCACATGGCTCATACGAGTTACAAGACAAACAAATTCAGCATGTGATTCATAAGGCTTGTACGACTTACAAGACAAACAATTTCAGCCCATGATTTATATGGATCATACGAGTTACAAGACAAATAAATTCAGCCCGAGATTCTTATGGCTCATGCAAGTTACAAAACAAACAAATTTAGCTAGTGATCCAGTGATTCACATGGCTCATGTGAGTTATAAGACAAACAGATTTAGCCCATGATTCATATGGCTCATACGAGTTACAAGATAAACAAATTCAGCCCATGATTCATATGGCTGATACTGTTTACAAAACACACAAATTCAACCTGCGATTCAAATAGCTCATATGAGTTACAAGACAAACAAATTCAGCCCATGATTCATATGGCTCATATGAGTTACAAGACAAACAAATTCAGCCCATGATTCATATGGCTCATACGAGTTACAAGACAAAGAAATTCAGGCCATGATTCATATCGCTCATACGAGTTACAAGACACACAAATTCAACCTGTGATTCATATGGTTTATACGAGTTACAAGAAAAAAAATTCAACCTGTGATTCATATGGCTTATATGAGTTAGAAGACAAAAAATTCAGCCCGTGATTCATATGGATCATAGGAGTTACAAGACAAACGAATTCAGCTGGTGATTCCCATGGGTCAGATGTTTTACAAAACAAACAAATTCAGCCTGTGATTCATATGGCTCATACAAATTATAAGACAACCAAATTTAGCCTGTGATTCATTTGGCTCATGCGATTTACAAGACAATCAAATTCAGCCTATGATTCATATGGCTCATAAGAGTTACAAAAGAAGCAAATTCAGCCTGTGATTTATTTGGCTCAAATGAATTACAAGACTAACAAATTCAACCTGTGATTCAAATGGCTCATATGAATTACAAGACAAAGAAATTCAACCTGTGAATTATATGGCTCATAACAGGTACAAGACAAAGAAATTCAGGCCGTGATTCATATGGATCATAGGAGTTACAAGACAAACAAATTCAGCTGGTGATTCCCATGGGTCAGATGTTTTACAAAACAAACAAATTCAGCCTGTGATTCATATGGCTCATACAAATTATAAGACAAACAAATTTAGCCTGTGATTCATTTGGCTCATGCGATTTACAAGACAATCAAATTCAGCCTATGATTTATTTGGCTCAAATGAATTACAAGACTAACAAATTCAACCTGTGATTCAAATGGCTCATATGAATTACAAGAGAAAGAAATTCAACCTGTGAATTATATGGCTCATAACAGGTACAAGACAAAGACATTCAGGCCGTGATTCATATATCACATTCGAGTTAAAAGAAACACAAATTCAACCTGTGATTCATGTGGGTTATTCGATTTACAAAATGAATAAATTTAGCTTGTGATTCATATGGCTCATACGAGGTACAAGACAAACAAAATCAGCCTGTGATTCATTTGGCTCATATGAGTTATAAGACAAACAAATTCAGACTGTGATTCATATGGCTCATATGAGTTGCAAGACAAAGTAATTCAACCTGTGATTCATATGGCTCCTACGAGTTACAAGACAAAGAAACTCAGGCCGAGATTCATATCGCTCATAGGCGTTACAAGACACACAAATTCAACCTGTGATTCATATGGATCATATGAGGTAGAAGACAAACCAATTCAGCCTGTGATTCATATGGATCATATGAGTTACAAGACAAACAAATTCAGCCGGTGATTCATATGGCTCATATGAGTTAGAAGACAAACAATATTAGCATGTGATTCATATGGCTCATACAATTTATAAGACAACCAAATTTAGCCTGTGATTCATTTGGCTCATGCGATTTACAAGACAATCAAATTTCATTCTGATTATGATTCATATGGCTAAGAAATACAAGAAGAAAAATTCAAAATTTATTTTTTTTGAAAAAAAAATGAATTACACAACAACAACCTGTGATTCAAATGGCTCATGGGAATTACAAGACAAAGAAATTCAACCTGTTACAAGACAAAGAAATTCAGGAAACAAATTCAGCTGGTGATTAAACACAAATTCAAGATTCATGTGGGTTATTCGATTTACAAAATGAATAAATTTAACAAATTCAACCTGTGATTCATATGGATCATATGAGGTAGAAGACAAACCAATTCAGCCTGTGATTCATATGGATCATATGAGTTAGAAGACAAACAAATTCAGCCGGTGATTCATATGGCTCATATGAGTTAGAAGACAAACAATATTAGCATGTGATTCATATGGCTCATACAATTTACAAGACAAACAAATTTAGCCTGTGATTTACGTGACTCATACAAGTTACAAGACAAACAAAATCAGCCTGTGATTCATTTGGCTCATATGAGTTATAAGACAAACAAATTCAGACTGTGATTCATATGGCTCATACAAGCTGCAAGACAAACAATATCAGCATGTGATTCATATGGCTCATATGAGTTACAACACAAGCAGCTTCAGCCTGTGATTCATATGGCTCATAAGAGTTACAAGACAAACAAATTCAGTCTGAAATTTGTATGGCTCATACGAGTTACATGACAAAAAAATTCAGTCCGAGTCACATGGCTCATATGAGTTGCAAGACAAAGTAATTCAACCTGTGAATGATATGGCTCATACGAGTTACAAGACAAAGAAATTCAGGCTGTGATTCATATCACTCATAGGAGTTACAAGACACACAAATTCAACCTGTGATTCATATGGATCATATGAGTTAGAAGACAAACCAATTCAGCCTGTGATTCATATGGATCATATGAGTTAAACAAATTCAGCCGGTGGTTCCCGTGGGTCAGATGTGTTACAAAACAAACAAATTCAGCCTGTGATTCATATGGCTCATACGAATTATAAGTCAAACAAATTTAGCCTGGGATTCATTTGGCTCATACGCTTTACAAGACAATCAAATTCAGCCTATGATTCATATGGCTCATAAGAGTTACAAGAGAAGCAAATTCAGCCCATGATTTATTTGGCTCAAATGAATTACAAGACAAACAAATTCAACCTGTGATTCAAATACTCATATGAATTACAAGACAAAGAAATTCATGTGAATTATATGGCTCATAACAGGTACAAGACAAAGAAATTCAGGCCATGATTCATATATCGCATTCGAGTTACAAGACACATAAATTCAACCTGTGATTCATATGGGTTATTCGATTTACAAGACAAATAAATTCAGCCTGTGATTCATATGGCTCATACGAGTTACAAGATAAACAAATTCAGCTTGTGAGTCACATGGCTCATATGAGTTACAAGACAAACAAATTTAACCTGTGATTCATATGGCTCATACGACTTACAAGACAAGCAATTTCAGCCCATGATTCTTATGGATCATACGAGTTACAAGACAAACAAATTCAGCCTGAGATTCGTATGGCTTGTACAAGTTACAAAACTAACATATTTAGCTAGTGATCCAGTGATTCACATGGCTCATGTGAGTTATAAGACAAACAGATTCAGCCCATGATTCATATGGCTCATACGAGTTACAAGACACACAAATTCAACCTGTGATTCATATGGTTTATATGAGTTACAAGAAAAACAAATTCAACCTGTGATTCATATGGCTTATATGAGTTAGAAGACAAACAAATTCAGTCTGTGATTCATATGACTCATATTAGTTACAAGACAATAAAATTCAGCATGCAATTCATATGTCTCATACAAGTTAAAAGATAAGCAAATTCAGCCCATGATTCACATGACTCATACAAGTTACAAGACAAACACATTCAGCCTGTGATTCACATGGCTCATACGAGTTACAAGACAAAGAAATGCAGCCTTTGAGTCATATGAGTCATGCTAGTTACAAGACAATCAAATTCAGCCTGAAATTCATATGGCTGATACAAGTTACAAGACAAACAAATTCAGCCTATGATTCACACTGCTGATATGAGTTAAAAGACAAATTCAGGCCATAATTTATATGGATGATATGATTTAGCAGACAAACAACTTCAGTCCATGATTCATATGGCTCATACAAGACAAAGAAATTCAGCCTGTGATTCATTTGAGTCATAAGGGTTGCAAGACAAGGAAATTCAGCCTGTGATTCATTTGGCTCATACGAGTTACAAGACAAACAAATTCAGCCTGTGATTCATATGGTTCATACTAGTTACAAGAAAAACAAATTCAGCCTTTGATTCATATGGGTCATATGAGTTAAAAGACAAACAAATTCAACCTGTGATCCATATGGTGCATACATGTTACAAGACAAATAAATTAATCCTGTGATTCATATGGCTCTTACGAGTTATAAGACAAACAAATTCATCCTAATATTCATATGGCTCATACGAGTTACAAGACAAACAAATTTAGCCCGTGATTCATATGGCTCATACAATGTACAAGACAAACAAATCCAGGTTTTGAGTCATATGGCTCAGCCTGTGATTCATAAGGCTCATTCGAGTTACAAGACAAATGATATCAGCATGTGATTCATATGGCTCATACGAGTTACAAGACAAATAAATTCAGCCTATGATTCATATGGTTCATACAAGTTATAAGACAAAGACATTCAGCCTTTGATTCATACAACTCATATGAGTTACAAGAGAAAGAAATTTATCCTAGGATTCATAACGCTCATATGAGTTACAAAACAAATTCAGTCTGTGGTACATATGGCTCATACCAGTTACATGACAAACAAATTCAGCCTGTGATTCATATGGCTCACACTATTTACAAGACAAAAAAATTCAGCCCGAGATTGATATGTCTCATATGAGTTACAAGACAAACAAATTCAGCCCGTGATTCATAAGGCTCATATGAACTACAAGACAAACAAATTCAGCCTGTGATTCATAGGGCTCATACAAGGTACAAGACAAACAAATTCAGCTTGTGATTCATATGGCTTCTACGAATTATAAGACAAATTTAGGACGGAATTTTTATGGTGCATACGTGTTACAATCCAAAAATATTCAGCCTGAGATTCATACGTCTCACATGAGTTACAAGACAAAACAAATTCAGCCTGTGATTCATGTGGCTACTACAAATTACAAGACAAACAAATTCAGCCTGTGATTCATATGGCTCATACGAGTTACAAGACAAGCAAATTCAGCCTGTGATTCATATGGCTAATATGAATTACAAGACAAACAAATTCAGTCTGTGATTCATATGGCTCATACGAGTTACAAGACAAGCAAATTCAGCCTGTGATTCATATGGCTCATATGAATTACAAGACAAACAAATGCTATAAAACCCACATTTGTGCAGTTTTGCGTGCTGGGCAGCGACGGTTAGCTAGGGTATAACTATTCCCGGCTCCAGAAAGTCTACTCTTGAATTGTTCCCTTGGAACTTGAAATACCTTCAACTTAAGCACTCAAACCATTCACTTCTCATCCCAGCACTTGCTCAAAACTCATAGCAAGCACTAATAAACCTTAGCACTAGACCCCCTATACTGTAGAGAAGGACAAGGCTCTCTATACGACCTTACCAGCCAGTCAGTAAAACAGTTCACTGTACATATCCAGGCATGTCCAAAGGGCAGTTTCAGGTGTACTCTCCGGTCCAACTGGTGAATCTTGGCATTATGAGGCAATGTTACAATTGCCTCATGTACATAGACAACCCTCTCCTCCTTCCACCAAACACCAAACACTAATACATGCGAGAGATGCAATTATACAGCCAAACTGGAGGCTAAGCTCTCTCAACCCAAGACTGGACCAGACAGTCAAGAGGAGAAGGGAATTACTTGCATCACACCACCAGTCTCACATAGACCTATGAAACCAGCACCGGCAAAAAACACACAAATACATGAAAACATACTTGGAGGCTCTAAATAAAAATCTGCAAAAGCAACAGGATCTCCAAAGCAGACATCCAAGCAACCTTCACTTCCCCCAACACAAACCATGAAACACATACTTCACAAAACCAGTGTGCCATGCAATCACAGCCCTTAAGACAAAATAACATACCCATCACACTAGCAATAGGTGAATCTATAGTCAGACACACTGATGTCCCACTCACTAGGCTGAACATGGAGAAGGTTACTGTTAGCTGCCTGTCGGGTGCCAGGATCCACCACATAAGACAAGCACTCAGGTCACTCCAGAACAAGTACAAATATGACTCTGTCATTGTCCATGTTGGTGTGAATGAACTGAGCTGTACCTCCCTGCACTACATGAAAAGAGACACAAGGGAGCTCTCTGATCACGTAGCCCAGGCCAGTATGACCCTGACTCCGAGTAGCATCCTGCCCTCACCAAGAATGATACCACGGTATACAGAAAAATTTATCAGTTTTTGGCTAAGCTTCTGGTGTCATTCAAAGGGGGTCCAGTGTCTGTCAGCCTGGGATGACATGCTCGATAAGCCACGCTGCTTCACTAGAGACAGCTTGCACCTGTCACCCTTAGGCTTTCGAATACTGACCAAGGCTCTTGCCACCCCCATAGTGCCTTTTTTAGGCAAGGCTCAAAAGACAAACCCACCACTGTAAATAGCACAAGTAACAAAATACTGAGGGTAACGCTATTCAATGCCAGAGGTCTAAACCTCAAAATGCACACACTTGAGGCACTCCTCAGTATGGAGAAAATCGTTATATGTGCAGTAACAGTAACCTGGTTTAAGGCTCCAGAGAGCACCCCAGCACTACCAGGCTACAACTCATACCATACATTTCGGTCATAAAACCCAGACCGAAATACAAAAGATGGGGGAGTATCCATATTCATTAAGGATACCCACACCTTCAGCTTAGTGGCACACCACGATGCTTCAGAGAAAATCCACATGCAACTAACAACAGGCAAAACTGCTCTTCAAATTATAGCTTACTACAGATCACCCACCATGTCCCAGGACCCCCACCACTCCACATTCCTAAAAACACTGGGAAACAAAGGCCCTACCAAACACCCTGATATTGGGTGATTTCAATTACTAAACATTAACTGGGAGAACTACTCAAGTACAAACTCCCTTGCCCAATATTTCCTAGAATTTATAAACTCAAACACCCTGGATCAACTGGTCAACACCCCCACCAGAGATGACAACATATTGGACCTGGTCATCACCAACATGGGCGACCGGTGCTCCACACCAGAGGTCAACCCCTCACAGGTTAGATCTGACCATAAACTAATCAATCTGGATATTCACATTCCGCTACCATCCCCAGTCAAAGAAACCACCGTGAAAAACTTTTAAAAAGCAAACTTCACTTTGCTTAAGAACAAGGTGGGAAGTTTCATAGCCCCCATGCTAAAAGATAACGCTGCCCAAGCTGCAAAATCCTTTACTAATGCACCCTACAGGCACCTACAAGAATGCATGGATTGTGCTATCCCAAACAAAATCAAGACTCACTCCTACAAGAAAAGGAAACCAGTCTGGTGGACCCCTGCCATAAACAAGCTATACAATAGAAGGAGAAAACTAGTACAGAAAAGAGTAAAATCCCAAGAAGGGAAGACATCCCTGATAAGTATCAGCAAGAAACTACGTTCCCTCATAAAATCATCCAAGGGTAGCTTCGAAAGAAAACTTGCCACGGACTCCAAAGATAACCACAAGGCATTCTTTAGCTATGTCAAGAATCTTTAGCTATGTCAAGAATCTAAGTGGTAATTCTCAGATCTGCTCAGAGTTAATGCAGAATGGCACAAAATACACTGAACTGACTGATATAGCCAAGATCCTGGCAGACAGGTTTAGTGCAAACTTCGCCCCCCTCTCACCCCCAAAAGGGCCCATAACTATACCAGAAGAATTCAGTGCCCCTGAAATCACAGATACTCAGGATAAAACAGCCCTCTCCAAAGCCAAATACACAGCATCAATGGGACCGGATGGTGTCCCAGGCTGCATTCTACATAAGCTCAAAGATGAACTAACCCCTCACCTAAACACAATGTTTAAACTCAGCCTCTCCACAGGTTACGTGCCCACAGAGTGGTGCACAGCAATGGTTATTACATTTCACAAAGGTGGAGCCACAACAGACCCTGGGAACTATCGCCCTATAAGCCTGAATAGCTTGGTCTGCAAAGCTATGGAGCTCATAATCATGGATCTCATTAACAGGGACATTGGGAACCTCCAAACACTGGACCCTACCCAGTTCGGCTTTGTTAAGGGCAGATCATGCCTCTTAAACCTGGTGGACTTCTTTGAGACAGTTACCAAGACTATAGATGAGGGAAAGGTGGTCCACAGAACCTATCTAGACCTCGCAAAGGCCTTCAACACCATTCCCCACTCAGGTATTATAGACAAGCTCACCAGCCTGAACATAAACTCCTACATCATGAGATGGGTTGCCAACTGGCTCACAGACAGAACCCACATGGTAAGAGTTGTGGGATCTAGGTCTGACTCTAAACCAGTTACAAGTGGCATTCCCCAGGGCTCAGTCCTAGGACCCTTCCTGTTTGGCATATACCTCTCAGAGGTACAGGCTTTGTTAATCACGTTGCCAAAGTGGTTAGAAAATCCTTCTATGTCACCCACCTAATCACAAAAGGGTTTGCATCCAGATCGAAAGAGGTAATTGGGCCCCTCTACGCATCACTCATCAGACGCATCATACAGTACAATGCCCCAATTGGGATGTACCTTACAAGACACCTGCAACAACTGGAAAGACCACAGAAGTACTTCAAGAGGATCACTGGCCTCAAGCAGCTGCCCATTGCAGCTTGACTGAAGAAACTCCAGCTGTACTCGGTTGCATACCGCCTACTCAGAGGTGATCTCTGTCTGACATAGAAGGCCATGTCAAACCCAGAATTGATGGACATGCTCCACCTAAAGAAAACCATATCCCCTCGAGCCACACACTCCGGGGATTTAAACCTCACCACAACAATAAATAGGATGTGCTGGAGGGATAGATTACTGTCCCAGAGACTTCCCATGTTTTGGAAAAAGATTCCAATCTACATTAGGCAAAGCTCCTTGCTAACCCTCTTCAAGAGAAACCTTGACAAGTGGATGGGAAACAGTAAGTTTACCCCAGGGATCACTTCAATGGCTCTGCTGGACATCTAAGGGGGCGGCAAAAGCCAACACATTCTGGCTAGGCTTATAAATGCCTTTGGGCAGATTGCCTAGTACATACCTATGAACCTATGAACATGGCTCATATGAGTTACAAGACAAAGAAATTAAGCCTGTGATTCATATAGCTCATACGAGTTAAAAGACAAAGAAATTCAGGCCTTGATTCATATGGTTCATATGAGTTACAAGACACACAAATTCAACCTGTGATTCATATGGTTTATACAAGTTACAAGAAAAACAAATTCAGCCTGTGATTCATATGGCTCGTATGAGTTACAAGACAAAGAAATTCAGTCTGATTCATATGGCTCAAATGAGTTACAAGACACACAAATTTAACCTGTGATTCATATGGTTCATATGAGATGCAAGACAAAAAAAATTCAGCCCGTGATTCATATGGCTCATACGAGTTACAAGACAAACAAATTCAACCAGTGATTTATATAGCTCATACGAGTTAGAAGAAAAACAAATTCAACCCATGATTCATATGGTTCATACGAGTTACAAGACAAAGAAATTCAGCCCGTGATTCATATGGCTCATATGAATTATAAGACAAACAAATTTAGCCTGTGATTCATTAGGCTCATATGAGTTACAAGAGAAGCAAATTCAGTCCGTGATTCATTTGGATCAAATGAATTACAAGACAAACAAATTCAGCCTGTGATTTGAATGGCTCATATGAGTTACAAGACAAAAAAATTCAGTCTGAGTCATATGGCTCATATGAATTACAAGACAAAGAAATTCAGCCTGTGATTCATACGGCTGATAACAGTTATAAGACTAAGAAATTCAGGCCGTTATTAATATATCTAATATGAGTTACCTGACACACAGATTCAACCTGTGATTCATATGGCTTATTCGAGTTACAAGACAAAGAAATTCAGCCTGTGATTTATAAGGTTCATAAGAGTTGCAAAACAAAGAAATTCAGTCCATAATTCATATGGCTCATACGAGTTACAAGACACACAAATTCAACCTGTGATTCATATGGTTTATACGAGTTACAAGAAAAACAAATTCAGTCTGTGATTCACATGGCTCATAAGAGGTACAAGAAAACAAATTCAGCCTTTGAGTGATATGGCTCATACGAGTTACAAAACAAATTCAGACTGTGATTAATATAGCTCATACGAGTTAGAAGACAAACAATATTAGCATGTGATTCATATGGCTCACACAAGTTACAAGACAAACAAATTCAGCCTGTGATTCACATGACTCATACGAGTTACAAGACAAACAAATTCAGCCTGTGATTCACATGGCTAATACTGGTTAAAAGACAAGGTAATAAACGCCATAATTTATATGGATCATACGAGTTAGAAGAGAAATTCAGCCCATGATCCATATGGCTCTATGAGTTACAAAGCAATCAAATTAAGCCCGTGATTCATATGGCTCATACGAGTTACAAGACAAACAAATTCAGCCTTTGATTCATATGGTTCGTATGAGTAAAAGACAAAGAAATTCATCCTGTGATTTGTACGGCTCATATGAGTAACAAGACAAACAAATTCAGCCATTGATTCATATGGCACATACTAGTTACAAGACAAAGAAATTCAGCCTGTGATTCTGTGGTTCATACGAGTAAAAGGCAGAGATATTCAGCCTATGAGAATACGAGTTACAAGACAAACAAATTCAGCATGTGATTCATATGGCTCATCCGAGTTACAAGACAATCAAATTCAGCATGTGATTCATATGGCTCATAAGAGTTATAAGACAAAGTAATTCAGGCCATGATTCATATATCTCTGAAGAGCTACCAGACACACAAATTCAACCTGTGATTCATATGGCTTATTTGAGTTAGAAGACAAATAAATTCAGCCTGTGATTCATATGGCTCATATGAGTTACTAGACAAATTCAGCCTGTGAGTCACCTGGCTCGTACGAGTTACAAGACAAACAAATTCAGCCTGTGATTTATATGGCTCATACAAGTTAGAAGACAAACAAATTCAGCCCGTGATTGATATGGCTCATACGAATTATATGACAAACAAATTTAGCCTGTGATTCATATGGCTCACACGAGTTGCAAAACACACAAATTCAACCTGTGATTCATGTGGCTCATACGAGATGCAAGACAAAAAATAAAATTCAGCCCGTGATTCATATGGCTCATACGCATTACAAGACAAACAAATTCAGCCTGTGATTCGTATGGTTCGTATAAGTAAAAGACAAAGAAATTGAGCCTGGTGATTCATATGGCTCATATGAGTTACAAGGCAAAGAAATTCAGTCATTGATTTATATGACTCATACTAGTTACAAGACAAAGAAATTCAGCCTGTGATTCATATGGTTCATACGAGTAAAAGGTAAAGAAATTCAGCCTGTGATTCATATGGCTCATACTAGATACAAGACAAATGCAGCAGGAGATTTATATGGCTCATACAAGTTTCAAGATAAACACATTTAGCCTGTGATTCATATGGCTCGTACGAGTTACAAGACAAATAAATTCAGCCCGTGATTTATATGGATCATACTAGTTACAAGACAAACAAATTTAAGCCTTTGATTCACACGGCTGATAAGGAGTTAAAAGACAAAGAAATTCAGGCCATAATTTATATGGATCATATGATTTAGAAGACAAACAAATTCAGCCCATGATTCATATGGGTCATACGAGTTACAAGACAAAGAAATTCAGAATTAATTCATATGACTCATAAGAGTTGCTAGACAAACAAATTCAGCTTGTGATTCATATGGCTCACGAGTTATAAGACAAACAAATTCAGCCAAAGATTCACTTGGCTCATACGAGTTACAGGACAAACAATTTCAGCCTGTGATTCATTTCGTTCATACGAGTAAAAGACAAACCAATTCAGCCTGTGATTTATATGGCTCATACTAGTTGCAAGACACACAATATCAGCATGTGATTCATATGGCTCATACAAGTTACAAGACAAATAAATTCAGCCGATGATTCATATGGATCATATGAGTTACAAGACAAACAAATTCAACCCGTGATTCATATGGGTCATACGAGTTACAAGACAAATTCACAGTGTGATTCTTATAGCTCATACTAGTTACAAGACAAACAAATTCAGCCTGTTTTTTTTATGGCTCATACTAGATACAAGAAAAACAAATTCAGCCCCTGATTCATATGGCTCATATGAGCTACAAGACAATCAAATTCAACCAGTGATTCATATAGTGCATACGTGTTACAAGACAAATAAATTCATCCCGTGATTCACATGGCTCATACGAGTTACAAGACAAACAAATTCATCCCATGATTCACATGGCTCATACGAGTTACAAGACAAAGTCAGCCCGTGATTCATATGGCTCATATGAGTTACAAGACAAACAAATTCAGCTTTTGAGTCATATGACTCATACGAGTTACAAGACAAACAAATTCAGCCTGTGATTCATATGGCTAATTTGGATTAAAAGAGAAATATCAGCATGTGATTCACATGGCTCAGACGAGTTAAAAGACAGCAAATTCAGCCCATGATTCATATGGATCATACGAGTTACAAGACAAATAAATTCAGCCTGTGATTCATATGGATCATACGAGTTACAAGACAAAGAAATTCAGCCCATGATTCATATGGATCATACGAGTTACAAGACAAATAAATTCAGCCTGTGATTCATATGGTTCATACAAGTTATAAGACAAAGAAATTCAGCCTCTGATTCATAAGGCTCATACGAGTTACAAGACAAACAAATTCAGCCTGTGATTCATATGGCTCATACCAGTTACAAGACTATGGCTCATACAAGTTACAAGACAAAAAAATTCAGCCCGATATTCATATGGCTCATATGAGTTACAAGACAAAGAAATTCAACCTTTGAGTCATATGGCTCATATGAGTTATAAGACAAACAAATTCAGCCAGTGATTCATTTGGCTCATACGAGTTACAAGACAAATGCAGCCTGTGATTCATTTGGTTCTTACGAGTAAAAGACAAACAAATTCAGCATGTGATTCATATGGCTCATACGAGTAAAAGACAAAGAAATTCATCCTGTGATTCGTATGGCTCGTATGAGTTACAAGACAAACAAATTCAGCCATTGATTCATATGGCTCATATTAGTTACCATACAAACAAATTAAGCCTGTGATTCATATGGTTCATACGAGTAAAAGAAAAAGAAATTCAGCCTGTGATTCATATGGCTCATACGAGTTACAAGACAAGTAAATTCAGCCCGTGATTCATATGGCTCATACGAATTAAAAGACAAACAAATTCAGCCTATGATTCATATGGCTCATACGAGTTACAAGAAAAAAAAAATTCAGCCTGTGATTTGCACGTCTGATACGAGTTAAAAGACAAAGAAATATAGGCCATAATTTATATTGATCATACGATTTAGAAGACAAACAAATTCAGCCCATGATTCATATGCCTGATACGAGTTAAAAGACAAAGAAATATAGGCCATAATTTATATTGATCATACGATTTAGAAGAATTTAGCCCATGATTCATATGCCTCATACGAGATACAAGACAAAGAAATTCAGTCTGTGGTTCATATTGCTCACAACAGTTACAAAACAAAAAAATTCAGCCTGTGATTCATATGGCTCATACGAGTTACAAGACAAACATATTCAGCCTGTAATTCATATGACTCATACGAGTTACAAGACAAAGAAATTCAGCCTAAGATTCATATCTCTCATATTTGTTACAAGACAAAAAAAATCAGCCCGATATTCATATGTCTCATATGAGTTACAGGACAAACAAATTCAGCCCGTGATTCATATGGCTCATACGAACTACAGGACAAACAAATTCAGCCCATGATTCATATGGCTCATACGAGTTACAAGCAAACAAATTCAGCATGATTCATATCGCTCATACGGGTTACAAGACAAACAAATTCAGCCTGTGATTCATATCGCTCATACGAGTTACAAGACAAACAAATTCAGCCTGTGATTCATATGGCTCATACCAGTTATAAGACTATGGCTCATACCAGTTAAAAGACAAAAAAATTCAGCCCGATATTCATATGTCTCATATGAGTTACAGGACAAACAAATTCAGCCCGTGATTCATATGGCTCATACGAGTTACAAGCAAACAAATTCAGCATGTGATTCATATTGCTCATACGGGTTACAAGACAAACAAATTCAGCCTGTGATTCATATAGCACATATGAGTTATAAGACAAAAAAATTCAGCATGCGATTCATATGGCTCATACGAGTTACAAGACAAATTCAGCCCATGATTCATGTAGATCATATGAATTACAACACAAACAAATTCAGCCCGTGATTCCTATGGCTCATACTTGTTACAAGATGAACAAGTTCAGCCTGTAATTATTATTGCTCACAATAGTTACAAGAAAAAACAAATTCAGCCCCTGATTCATATGGCTCATACGAGTTACAAGACAAACAAATTCAACCTGCGATTTATATGGTGCATACGTGTTACAAGACAAATACATTTATCCTTTGATTCACATGGCTCATACGAGTTACAAGACACACAAATTCATCCCATGATTCATATGGCTAATACGAGTTACAAGACAAACAAATTCAGCTCAGGATTCATATGGCTCATATGAGTTACAAGACAAACAAATTCAGCCTGTGATTCATATGGTTCATACGAGTTACAAAACAAACAAATTCAGCCTATGATACACATATGGCTTGTATGAGTTACAAGACAAACATACGAGTTAAAAGACAAACAAATTCAGTCCATGATTCATTTGGTTCATACGAGTAAAAGACAAACCAATTCAGCCTGTGATTTATATGGCTCATACTAGTTGCAAGACAAGCAATATCAGCATGTGATTCATATGGCTCATGTGAGTTACAAGACAAATTCAGCCAATGATTCATATGGATCATATGAGTTACAAGACAAAAAATTCAACCCGTGATTCATATGGGTCATACGAGTTACAAGACAAATTCACCCTGTGATTCTTATAGCTCATACTAGTTACAGGACGAACAAATTCAGCCTGTGATTTATATGGCTCATACTAGATACAAGAAAAACAAATTCAGCCCCTGATTCATATGGCTCATATGAGCTAGAAGACAATCAAATTCAACCAGTGATTCACATGGTGCATACGTGTTACAAGACAAATAAATTCATCCCATGATTCACATGGCTCATACGAGTTACAAGACAAACAAATTCATCCTATGATTCATATGGCTCATACAATTTACAAGACAAAGTCATCCCATGATTCATATGGCTCATACGAGTTACAAGACAAACTAATTCAGCTTTTGAGTCATACGGCTCATACGAGTTACAAGACACACAAATTCAGCCTGTGATTCATATGGCTCATTTGGATTTAAAGACAAATATCAGCATGTGATTCACATGGCTCAGATGAGTTAAAAGACAGAAAATTCTGGCCATGATTCATATTGATCATACGAGTTACAAGACAAAGAAATTCAGCCCGTGATTCATATGGATCATACGAGTTACAAGACAAACAAATTCAGCCTGTGATTCATATGGCTCATACCAGTTACAAGACTATGGCTCATACAAGTTACAGGACAAAAAAATTCAGCCCGATATTCATATGGCTCATATGAATTACAAGACAAACAAATTCAACCTTTGAGTCATATGGCTCATATGAGTTATAACACAAACAAATTCAGCCAGTGATTCATTTGACTCATACGAGTTACAAGACAAATGCAGCCTGTGATTCATTTGGTTCATACGAGTAAAAGACAAACAAATTCAGCATGTTATTCATATGAGTAAAAGACAAAGAAATTCATCCTGTGATTCGTATGGCTCGTATGAGTTACAAGACAAACAAATTCAGCCATTGATTTATATGGCTCATATTAGTTACCATACAAACAAATTAAGCCTGTGATTCATATGGTTCATACGAGTAAAAGAAAGAAATTCAGCCTATGATTCATATGGCTCATATGAGGTACAAGCCAAACAAATTCAGCATGTGATTCATATGGCTCATACAAGTTACAAGAAAAAAAAAAATCAGCCTGTGATTTGCACGTCTGATACGACAAAGAAATATAGGCCATAATTTATATTGATCATATGATTTAGAAGACAAACAAATTCAGCCCATGATTCATATGCCTCATACGAGATACAAGACAAAGAAATTCAGACTGTGGTTCATATGGCTCATAACAGTTACAAAACAAAAAAATTCAGCCAGTGATTCAATGGGCTCATACGAGTTGCAAGACAAACAAATTCAGCCTGTGATTCACATGGCTCATACCAGTTACAAGACTATGGCTCATACCAGTTACAAGACAAAAAAATTCAGCCTGATATTCATATGTCTCATATGAGTTACAGGACAAACAAATTCAGCCTGTGATTCATAGGGCTTATACGAGTTAAAGACAAACAAACTCTGCCTGTGATTCACATGGCTGATACGAGTTATAAGACAAATTCAGGCCATAATTTATATGGCAAGGGCATATGAGTTACAAGACAACCAAATTAAGCACGCGATTCATATGGCACATACGTGTTACAAGACAAACAAATTCAGCTTGTGATTCATATGGCTCATATGTGTTACAAGGCAAAAAAATGCAGTCTGAGTCATATGGGCCATATGAGTTACAAAACAAAAGAATTCAGCATCTGAGTCATATGGCTCATATGAGTTACAAGACAAAGAAATTCAGCCCATGATTCATATGGCTCATACGAGTAACAAGACCAACAAATTTAGCTCGTGATTCATATGGCTCACGTGTTACAAGACAAACAAATTCAGCCTGTGAAGCATATGGATCATATGAGTTACAAGACAAATAAATTCAGCCAATGATTCATATGGCTTATTTTAGTTACAAGACAAATTCAGCATGGGATTCATATGGCTCATACGAGTTAAAAGACAAAAAAAAAATCAGCCCATGATTCATATGGATTTTATGCAGTGGCGGCTGGTGACTTCAAATCAAAGGGGAGCTGCAGGAGACAGCTGAATAGATGGGGTCAATGGGAAGGGGTGCGGCCAACTAGAAAGAGGAGGAGCTATGCTTTAATTAAATACGATGCTTTGGGTGCCAAACCGTCATTATGAGAGTCCAATCAAGACAAAATGAAGTGTAGAAGAAAAAAAAATATTTCAATGCATTGGCTGCATGACAGCTTACTTAATATCTAGATGGAAACAAAAAGATTGTGAGGCATGAAAAAATAAATTACTTTTTAAATACATTACTGGAATGCCAGTCAAAATCAAGTATAAGAAAAACAAGCAGCACTCAACTCAAACCACTTCTCTTTGCACTGCAGTTCTAATTATAATTTATATTCAGCTTTATTAAAGTACCAAGTAACATGCTGAAAGTAGCAATCTATATGATACCCCCACTTGTAAAAATGTTTCTTATCCAAAAAAGACCTGCTGCCTGACAACAACTATCTACTTATTTCATGGGGAAAACATGATCAAAGTAAAAAATGAAAAGCAAACAAGAAACAAGCTCAAGATACATTGCTTAAAGGATTACTGTACAGGTAATGGACCACACATGATAGA
The DNA here is from genome assembly GCF_019279795.1 of Protopterus annectens. Classification (NCBI taxonomy): domain Eukaryota; kingdom Metazoa; phylum Chordata; order Ceratodontiformes; family Protopteridae; genus Protopterus; species Protopterus annectens. Next base: position 898,045,036 of record NC_056741.1, on the reverse strand, counting down.
TTGACATTCTGTTTGGTTTACAGGTAGAGCCTGCAAAGATGACTAAGTCTCCAACAAATATAATGAGCTTCTTAAAATAATGTAATCCTGTCCTTTATTACAAATACTGTCATATGCATTTCAATACCCAAGGCTTATACATTATCTAGTTATGTAAGTATTCTCTGCATGGCAACAACAGAAAGGCTTTCAATGTTGGCAATTCTTTAACAGTATGCTTATTAAAGCTTACTTGCATCTTACAATCTCAGACAAGCTTACCTGATGGTCAATAAAGCATTGCTACTTAAACACAGAGCAACAGGCACTTTCTGAGTAATAATAAACATAAATCAACAATATAAAAATATGACAGAAAACAGTACATTCTGCAAAATCAAGGACAAAATAAAAGTAGCACTTGTGTCTACCTTGGATGGGGGGATATGCTGCACATTTACACTGCATAACTGCTCCTTACCTTGCTTGGACACATCCAGAGTCACTACATGGGGGAGTGGGGTGCAACAAGTATGACACAATTTGAAATGTCTCTGGCTGACTGTGATGGCCCTGACATTTGTCATACCTCTCAAGCTAAGAACATGAAATATGGACAGAGCCATACATAGACGTGGGACAAAGACACAAAATAAGGACAATTTAAATATTGCTCTTATAAACTTAGAAAGATAATATAATAGTAGGTATTGCATTAGTATGAATTTTCTGAAAGGTATGAAATCTGAAACTCAAATGTCTGTCATTATTTTCTAACTTCAGTCTTTAATGGTTTCACTAATTTGCCAAAAAACACAATGTTATGAAAAATGGACCAAAAATGTGATGCAAAAATATAAAATAGCCACACAATACAGCTGGGAACCTTTCAAAGGGGGGGACACTTTTTTAATATTAGTACTACTAACTTGAACAGCTGACAAAAATAAAAGAATCTACATGCATTTCTGAAATAAAAGTAATCTATAACTCTGATCATTCCTTCCCCTCTTATATGGTGCCCCACTTCTTACTAACCTACATTCTTCTCTAAAGACAAAACTGTCTTCCAGTTATAATAAAATCTCCAAGTTTGCTACAGGCTTCAAATCCTCTATCCACCACTGCAATGCCTTTCAATAACTTAATTGGTTAGAGCTGTCCAATCATCTTACCCACATTCAATTCACTCATGCTCACAAACTGATCTTCAGTCCCTCCTTCTGCCCCTCCTTGGCCCCCCTCTTTCAAAATACATCTACCCGATCAACTACTAAGATCCAATAACTAGAATCTGATCAAATTACATAAACCTCCCCACCCACCAGGCAAACGTCTACTATCCTTTTTTCTAGCATGCCTTTGGAACTCCCTGCCACCTCTCATCTGTACTACCCGTAACCACTCTTCCTTTAAAACCTTGCTTCACTCCAATCTTACATGCCACTGGGTATGTTCTTGCTTTCTCCCCACATAACTCCCTCAGTATTATATCCTGTTTTCTCCTCCCCCCTCTTCACACTAAGCTAAAATCCCTCCATACCCACCTTTCTCTTCACATCCTTACCTCTTACTCTACTCCTTCTTACTATTCCCTCTTTGCTTACCTCTACACTAAACTTCTCCTATCCCACTTACCCTATCATAACTCTCAGAAGATACCTATGCAGAGCTCCCTTGCCTTACCATTATATTTCCTCTGTATGAACAAACATATTTGTAAATATTTACTGAAAGTTTTCTTTTTAAATTTGCTAAAACTGTAAATTTAATTGTCTCTTCACCTGTATTACTGTATTAATTTGTTAAGGACTTATTTACTTTGTATAATCTCTTTATGAGTTGTATCACCTGTTCTAATGTATTACTAATCTACTACTTAATTGTTAATGATTTGTTTACACTGTACAATGTCTTTACGGAGCTTTTCTCCCCAGGACTCTATTGAAAATGGGCTCTTCTTGGCCCAATGGACTATCCTGGTAAGCAAACTGCAAATAAATAATATATGAATGTAATGTTTGTTAGATGCGATGAACATAGCAGCATGTGTCTGATCAGGTAAAGTTTAAATTCTTGTAGGTTCATAGGTAGGTACTCGTCTATCAGCCCATGGGCCTGTGTAAGCCTAACCAACAAGGTTCCCTGGCATTCTCCACCCAAGAAGGTTATTTTCCTGTGCCCCTGTCAAGCAGAGACACAGAACTGATCCCTGGGTGAATTTCCTATTTCCCATCCACTCATCAAGATTTTTCTTGAAGAGTGCTAGTGAGGAACTCTGCTTGATGTACACATGTAGCTCGTTCCAGAGTATGGAAAGTCTCTGGGATGGAATCTATCCCTCCAGCATGTCCTGTTTATTGTGGTGACAAGGTTTAGGTCCCTGGAGTTTGTAGCTCGGAGGGATTGGGGTTTCTTTAGGTGCAGCATGTCCAACAGCTCTGGGTTTGACATAGCTTTGTATGTCAGGCAAAGATCACCACGGAGTAGGCAATACGCTACGGAGTAAAGCTTGAGTTTTTGAGATATTCTCATTATTTTTTTTTCTTGGAGAACATATGAAAAATTGTCACAGGCTTGATAATAATAATAGTAATAATAATAATAATAATAGTAATACTAATAATATTAATAATAATTAGACTCTGTGTTACGGAAAGCAATGTGTTTAACTTTTAATGTCATAATAGTAAGCCTTTAAGATGAGCTCTAGAAGGCATGGAGAAAGGCCAGTCTATGCCAACTTTTTTTCTTTATAAAAATGACATGGCTATGTCTACCAGTCTGAGCCTTTTAATTAGCAGTGCACAAATCTCTCCCAATCATTGCATTTTCATGACATTCACCCTTCTCAAACATCATCTTCATCAGACATGTCCAAATATTTTTTCTTGGTTGACTTCTTCATCCTTTTGTAGATGTTCCATAATTGCATATGATCCACTGGCCATTACCCAAAATAAATAAGCTTCTTAGACTACAGGTGATTGGTACACCATGGATTTATTCTGTATCTACACAGACTCATTTCCTTAAGTTTACTGTAGTGGTGGTCTGTCTTGGGGTCGCTGTCTTCTCCATATTTCTGTTGTTCCTTTGTTTATATTTTCTTACTTATAAGGTCATAAGGTCATTCTGTAAAGTTTTGCAGCAAAGTTCCTCATACTATTATTGCTCTGTTGGCATCATTAATAATGCACTTAACACATATATTTTTGTTGAACTTAGTAGGTTGTGCCTCCTTTTTCATTAGCCTTATTTAATGGGAAAAGCTTCAGTTGCAGTTATTATAAATAATTTTATTAAGTACCGGAAGTAAACATTGTTGCATAGTTTCAGCTCACAAACAATAAAACCTAAAGACTAATTTGCCAGTTATATAAATATGAATACATATTTTCTGAGCTGTCAGTCATGGATTCCCAGCTGTATGTGCTCCTCCCAACACCTCATTATCATAACTGCATCACTTTCTACAATGACCCCTTTTCAGTGCACAGATAAATACATAAATAAACATTTTCTTAGCTGTCAGACACCTAATTTCTAATCTGATTGAGCACTTAAGCCCATTCTTAGGACTTTAACTATCCCTGCTCTACAAAGATTTATGCATTCTCAGGAGTGCACCTCTTCCTGCTCTACAAAGATTCACATGCCAAACCCTAGGCTACAAGAAGCAGAACTATTTAACACATGATACTTACGGCTTGCAAGAAAAATCTTAGTCCATAAATTGCAGGCTACCTCACCCACCTCAGGGTTATGCCATCATTTGCATTTTGATATCTAATCATCAAACGGTGTAAGAAAAGAATTTTACATAAACAGTTCCATCAACATTTTCGAGAACATTATGAAAATGTTTTTAATACATGTAAAAAACCTCTTATTTGTACATTGGAATACTAATTAATATATACAGAATACATGGTGACACCAAGATATTCATGGAGAAGCCATATGTTTCATAAACATTAATCATTCATAACAGTTTAAGAATCATGAAATATAACTCAAGGTCCATAAACTCTAGCAATATGGTTTTAAAAATTATCCAGACACAGAATTTATGCAGTCTAAACTATCTCCAAGATGAAACTGAGTGCTGGCAAGTATCAGGTATGTGGCAGTAACTTCTTCAGGTTCAGGTCTGCTATAAAACATATCAGTTTGTTTTATCAAATAGCCATAATAACGAGTTTTAACTAATTTGCACGAGGTATTCCACAACAGAATATTGGCTCAAGTTTATATAAATGGGGCTTTTATCCTGCAAATAATGACAATAATCTGTCAGGAAATCAGCTTTTTTCAGATAGGTAATTCTGTGTGATAGTAAAAACATTCATTATAACATTTTTGACATCAAACATGGTCTCTAAGACAGATACATAGAAATAGAAAGCAGCTTGTGTCAGGTAATAAACTGTATTTAATAGCAACAGCATTTATTTTAACATTTGTATTATCACAGATGGTCTCATGCAGACTGGTTGAAGGAAACATCACCACCACACTCGCATTGTTCCGTTCCTCATAAAATTTGTGGCTTCCTGTAAAATCATTGAGGAGTAAAATCACTGAATAATGACAGACACTTGAGTTTCAGTCTTCCTATCCTGCAGAAAAGGCATCCTAACATACAATTGTTATTCTAGCAATTTGTTAAGTTTATAATATAAATATTTAAAATCTGGCCCCAGTTTTTGGCCTTTGTCCTGTCATTATTTTTAGCTTTGTCTGGGATTCTTGCACCAAGAAGTTGAGAGGTAGTACGACACTGATATAGAAATGACTGTCTGAAGCACAGCATGATATATCCATTATAATAAATAATTATTTAAAAAAAAGAAACTTAAGCATAGCTAATACACTATTCCAGCAGTTAGCACAACTGCCTCACAGCTACTGATTTTCTTGTTCAGTCCATACACAGACTCAGACACACACACACACACACTCACACACACACACTACCTCCAGCAGATCCAATCCTCCATGGCAGCTAAGTCCTCTGTAGTGGCCTGCCAGTCACCTGTCCTCCTCCATAGCAGCCTGCCGATCACCTGTCCTCCTCCATAGCAGCCCGTGCAGGCTGTTCTGCTTCACCCGTGAGACTTGAGTTGGCTGGAGCCTGCGGGCGATGCAGTCCGCTGTTCTTCCGGTCTGTATGGTCATTACTGCACAGACTTCTGGGCTGGCAGGGCAGAGTTCCCTTCCTTCCCTATCCGGACTGCCTAACAGAGCAGTCTGGAGTTCAGGAAAAGCACGCATGCGTGTGTGGAGTTCTAGACTGCCTAACACAGAAGTCAGGAATGAAGCATGCATGCATGGAGTTGGAGTTCCAAGACTCGTGAATTTTTTTTTATTTTATTCTATTAACGTGGGGGGAAATTTATTTTTCCTTTTCTTTTACAGGTGGGGGGGGGCTGCAGTCCTATAGCATGAGCCGCCACTGATTTTATGAGTTACAAGACAAACAAATTCAGCACATTTTTCATTTGGATCATATGAGTTTATAAGACAAACAAATTCAGCCCGAGGTTCATATCGCTCATACGAGTTACAAGACAAAGAAATTCAGCCCGTGATTTATATTGATCATATGACTTATAAGACAAATAAATTCAGCCTGTGATTCATACGAGTTACAAGATGAACACATTCAGCTTGTGATTCACATGGCTCACATGAGTTACAAGACAAACAAATTCAGCCTGTGTGTGATATTGGTCATACGAGTTACAAGGCAATCAAATTCAGCCTGTGATTCATATGGCTCATACGAGTTACAAGACAAACAAATTCAGCCTGTGATTCATATGATCATATGAATTACAAGACAAATGAATTCATCCCGTGATTCCTATGGCTCATACTTGTTACAAGACGAAAAAGTTCCACCTGTAATTAATATGGCTCACAATAGTTACAAGAAAAACAAATTCAACGTGTGATTCATATGGCTCATACGAGTTACAAGACAAACAAATTCAACCTGCGATTTATATGGTGCATACGTGTTACAAGACACATACATTTATCCTTTGATTCACATGGCTCATACGAGTTACAAGACACACAAATTCATCCCATGATCCATATGGCTAATACGAGTTACAAGACAAACAAATTCAGCTCAGGATTCATGTGGCTCATACGAGTTACAAGACAAACAAATTCAGCCTGTGATTCATATGGTTCATACGAGTTACAAAACAAACAAATTCAGCCTATGATACATATGGCTCGTATGAGTTACAAGACAAACAAATTTAGCATGTGATTCTTATGGCACATACGAGTTAAAGGACAAAAATTCAGTCCATGATTCATACGTATCATACAAGTTACAAGATAAACCAATTCAGCCTGTGGTTCATATGGCTCATACGAGTTACAAGACAAACAATATAGCATGTGATTCATATGGATCATACGAGTTACAAGACAAATAAATTCAGCCTGTGATTCATATGGTTCATACAAGTTATAAGACAAAGAAATTCAGCCTCTGATTCATACAGCTCATACAAGTTACAAGACAAAGAAATTCAGCCAATGATTCATAAGGCTCATATGAGTTACAAGACAAAGAAATTCAGCCAATGATTCATATGGTTCATATCAGTTACATGACAAATTCAGCCTGGGATTCATATGGCTCATACGAGTTACAAGACAAAAAAATTCAGAATGAGATTCATATGTCCCATATGAGTTACAAGACAAACAAATTCAGCCTGTGATTCAGAGGGCTCATATAAGTTACAAGACAAACAAATTCAGCCTGTGATTCACATGGCTGATATGAGTTATAAGAAAAATTCAGGCCGTAATTGATATGGCGCATATGAGTTACAAGACAAAACAATTAAGCGCGTGATTTATATGGCTCATACGACTTACAAGACAAATAAATTCAGCCTGTGATTCATATGGCTCATATGCATTACAAGACAAACAAATTCATCCTGTGATTCATATGGCTCATATGAGTTCCAAGCAAACAAATTAAGCCAGTGATTCATATGGCTCAAAGATGAACAATATCAGCATGTGATTCATATTCCTCATACGAATTATAAGACAGACAAATTTGGTCCGTGATTCATTTGGTTCAAACAAATTACAAGACAAATAAATTCAGCCTGTGATTCACATGGCTCATACGAGTTACAAGACAAAAAAATTCAGTCTTTGAGGCATATTGCTCATATGAGTTACAAGACAAAGAAATTCACTATGTGATTCATATGGCTCATACGAGTTACAATACAAAGAAATTCAGCCTGCGAGTCACATGGCTTGTACGAGTTACAAGACAAAGAAATTCAGCCTGTGATTCATATGGCTCATACGAGTTACAAGACAAACTAATTAAGCCAGTGATTCATATGGCTCATACGTGTTAATAGACAAACAATGTCAGCATGTGAATCATATGGCTCATATGAATTATAAGACAGACAAATTCTGCCCGTGATTCATTTGGTTCAAACAAATTACAAGACAAATAAATTCAGCCTGTGATTCGCATGGCTCATACGAGTTACAAGACAAAAAAATTCAGTCTTTGAGGCATATTGCTCATATGAGTTGCAAGACAAAGAAACTCAAACTGTGATTCATAAGGTTCTAAGGAGTTACAAGATAAAGAAATTCAGTCCGTGATTCATATGGTTCATACGAGTTACAAGACACACAAATTCAACCTGTGATTCATATGGCTCATACGAGATGCAAGACAAAAAAAAAAATCAGCCTGTGATTCATATGGCTCATACGCATTACAAGACCAACAAATTCAGCCTGTGCTTCACATGGCTGATACGGGTTAAAAGACAAGGTAATACACGCCACAGGGGTGTAGCTAGGATTTTCAAATTTGCACTCACAGCTCTCAAACTGCTACCCCCCTCTCCAGCCAAGCTACGGCCATTCTCGTAATTCACGGTTCGCTCTTTTAGTGTCGATGAAGAGGCATTCGCTGTAATGCCTCTTCAGTAATATAATATAAATTCACTCAAACTCGGTTTCTTGA